>NW_006408539.1:27703583-27717853 GCF_000296735.1 Chrysochloris asiatica
AGAAGTCTTCTTGTTATAATGTCACCGCTTTTTTTCTCATGCTTCAATGTGCATCAGGATTTGGAGCGTTATGTTTGAGACTTAAGCACTTCACTACACCGTTGACTATAGTTATGTGTCTGCGTGTATTTAAATGGACTTCTTTGCTTTGACAGGGGCCCTGTTGATGGAGTGATCAAGCATTGGGCTGGAAATGGAAAGGTTGGCCGTTTGAACCTAGCAGATTCTTTGCAGGAGAAAGATGTGGCAGTCTGCTCCCAGGAAGAATTACCATCTCAAAAGCCCTAAGGAACAGTTATATTTACTCTGTGCTACAGTTGAGGTCCACAGGATGCCAGTGTGTTGGGTTTGCTTTGGTCTTTGCTTGTATAGGGTTCAAAACTACGAATATCTCATGCCACTGCTACTGGATGCACAAAAACCCTTTAAAGCATTCTAGAGCAAAGATGTCAGTTTGACGACTAAGGTGAGCCTGACCCAAGCCATGGTATTTTCACTAGCCTCATATGCATGTGAAGACCAGAGAAGATCTGATGCATTTGAGTTATGGTGTTGGAGGAAAATATTGCAATTATTTTGCACCACCAAAAGAATAAACAAATGCGTATTGGAAGAAGTACAGCCAGATTGCTCCTTAGAAGTCAGGTTGGCCCTTCTTCTTCTCTCATACTTCGGACATGTTGTCAGGAGGAACCAGTTCCTAGGGAAGCACAGCATGCCTGGTAAAGTGGAGAGTCGGTGAAAAAGAGGGAGACCCCCAATGAGAAGGATTGGTACAGTAGCAGCAGCAATGGACTCAAGCAGAGCACCAATTGTAAGGTTGGCACAGGACCACACAGTGTTTCATTCTGTTGTGCATAAGGTCGCTATGAGTCAATGCTGATGTGATGAAACCTAACAACAACAACAACAACAACAACAACTACTACTACTACTTCTAGAGAGCCAGAATATTTCTTAAAATGAGGAGTTAATAGAGTGATTTAAAGATATAAAGTGAAAGTCAGCAGCAGCTGGAGTAATTTATCAGAAATGGTAAATCCTGGAACCTGCCAAAACAAGCTGTAATCCATTCCCTAAATCCTCAGATCTACAAACCTGGAATAAAAGCCTGAGAAAAAGCAATGGTAACTGCCCCTGAAAAGCTCTATGACAATAGAATTCTGGGGTGAAAGTATGAAAAAACTGGGAGAAAACAAAACCTCTGTTGACAGTAATCTAACAACACAGGAGATGAAATCTTTTCAAAGAAATTCTATTCTGTTTGATGTCTTTGTAAAGAAAACCAAGAGAAATATTTAGAGATAAGAATGCAAGATTGACAGGCTTCTAGCCTGCCTCCTCCTCCTCTGCCTTGTGTTTACCTGAGATAACTCCCAGGTGTGTTATTTTGCTTGAAAATGAGCATTTTATTAGTATCTGTTCACCAAAATATATTATCTTGAAGCCTGCAGCTGCTCTATGGAACTCTTCAATTGGAATCCTTTTAAAAACAAATATATATCCTGGTGTGGCTCTGTAGGATAAGCACTCGACATCAAGGTTGGTTTGAACTTCATTGTTGACAGTTCAAACTCAGCAGCTACTCCTTGGGAAACCCTATACAGCACTTTTTCCCTCTTAATCCTGGTATTCCTTGCATTACAGTATACAATAGACACTGGAAGGAGAGAGAAAGGCAAAGCCAGAAATATCACCATAGAAAGCTTGTAAGTCCGTCTTCTGCTTATAACTGATTGGAATACCTAAAATGGGGATACAACATGCCCAGTGAAGGAGGCTACCTGCGGAGCCTCTGCATTACATAAGACTATGGAGTTCTGGTGTGGTGCAGTGGGTTAATGTGCTGGACTGCAAGGTCGATTTGAATCACAAGGCCAGTGGTTCAGGCTCACAAGCTGCTCCTTGGAAACCCTCGGAATATATACAAGATCTCTAAGAGTCGGAATTGACTTGATGGCACTTAACAACAACATATTAATAGTGATGCTTTCCAATGACTGTCTCATAGGTGACTCTGAGGGACACAGTGCCTCTGTTCACAAGGAGATAATGAAGTTGTGAATTAGCATGCCAAAAATCCAGCATTAGTGCAGTCTAAGGATTCCTGCAGAATTATTTGTGCTTTTGTTCCTTTAGCTTTTGTAACTTAAGTAATGTTTCTTGTGAGAATGGAACAAACTACAGCTAGAAGTTCCCAATGCATGTTTATCAAGTCAGTATCTCATGAACCAATGGATTTCTGACTAGTCAGTTACTCAGCCAATAGCATGAGCTCGTTGTCCTAAGTAAACCAGACTCTCAACAGTTAACAGATAGTCAAACAGATACGTACAAAGGTCAACAAAGACATGAAAGAGGCACAGAAGGAGACGTGCATGGATGGATGAGTAGTAAAATCCTGCTAATGTTTCTCCAGGGAACTCTAAGACAGACAATGCCATACAGTGTTATTAAGATTAAATGAGATCATATATGTAAAGACTGACATACATCAGAAATTCAATAATATTCAGTGTTTCCCCATTCCTATTGTAGATATCTTTTGAAGTATGTTGCTACTGATGTTGTTAGATGTCCTTGAGACAATTTCCACTCACAGAGATCCCATTTAATTAACTGATGTCAGTCTGACTTATCTGATACTATTTATGTACAGATTTGACATAAAGAGAGATTTAAGAACAATGCTCCTTCATAATCCAGGAAAAGACTGTGTAAATGATGAAAAGCTTGAACTTTTAAGAAAATAAAATAAAATGTTTCTTGGAATAATAGTGTGGCACTGTAGGATAAGCCTTGAACCACAAGGTCGGTGATTCAAATCCATAGAAACCCTATACAGGGCCTCTGTGTGTCAGAAATGACTCAATGGCACTTTACGAAAGCATTCCTACTAACTGAAAGTCAAGTAACTATGAAACCACCTGCAAACCAACATTGGCAGATAGCAAACTGGGCTAAATCAAGCATGAATTTTGAGAAAAGTAAGCAATTGAAATGCCAATTCCTTTTACTCCAACTTTATCAAGAGAGAAAACTTAATATGTTCCTTTGCCTTCAAGTTACGCATACAAAACACTGTGGCACTGTGGGTTCGTGTGCTGGACTGCAAAGTCAGTTTGAACTGCAAGATCAGCTGTTCAAGGTCACCAACCCCTCCTTGGAAATCCTATACAGGGTGGGTATGTGTCAGAACCGACTCAGCAGCACTCAACAACAATATTCATCAGCTACAATTATCTTAAGGAGCTCTGGTAGCATAGTGGTTACGAATTAGGCTGTGAACCTCAGGGTCAGCAGTTCGAAACTACCAGCTGTTCTGCGGGAGAAAGATGAGGCTTTCTGCTCCTGTAAAGATTTACAGCCTTAGAAACCCTGTACAGGGTCGCTATGAGTAGGAACTGACTCCACAGCACATAACAACAACAACAACAATTATCTTACAAAATCCACATTGAAGTTTACTATAATGAAACAGCCTCAAGATGATTATCATAGAATTAACTCACTTGACTTGAACATATGCGCACATTTGTACACAGCACACTTGCATTCATATGCAAATTAACACACAGGCACACATGCACACACAGAATCGTCAAATGCTCAGTTGTCAACCTGGAACCATATAATCTTGGTTTTGACTTACTTTGAAATATATAACATAAAGAGTTAGCAATATACCTATTTCTTATTGATAAAATCAAAGTTTATGTGCCAATCCTTTTGTGAAGTTATTGGCCTGAAAAAAGTCATTCTAAGCTATTAAAAAACAGTCATCATATGGGTCTGATTTCTGACATCATCTGTATTAGAGATTGGCTGCATTGCATATTATTCCATTTACTGGGATGATACAATATCAGTTAGGCAACCAAACATAAATTAGGAGAAGGTGAAAGGGACAGAACAAAGAAAGATGGGAAGAGACCACTTTCATTGTAGAATGTCACTTTTTCACCTGCCCTGTTCACAGGTCCTCCACAGACGGTGAATTCAATCTGTACCCAAACAGTGAGGATCTGTGGGAAAAAACAGAGGAAGGATGTGTGTATGACTATAAGAGTTTCTCATTACTGGCAATGAAGTGAGCTACATCTTTCAGGAGGCAGACGAGTAGATGATAATGAGTTTATGAAGAAACTGAAGATTAATTAGTGGCCGTGAAGAAGCATAGATTAAAGAAGAGGTTGGGGAACTGATAGCACTATACACCGAGGGAAAAGCATTCAAGAGGAGAAAACATCCCATGGGAGTCTTTATGAATGTGTGAACCCAAAGCAGCTAAACTTTTAAAGATTTAATTTTGAAGAACTGTCCTCTCTGGAATTAAGTAATGGATGTTTAATTCAAGTTATGTATTTATCTCACACAGTTAACAGTACGAAGTCATGATGTGGTGTTGTGGGTTAAGGCATTGGACTACAAAGTCAGCTTGAACCACAAGGTCAGCAGTTAAACCTCCTCAGAAACCCTATACAGTATTGCTAGGGGTTGGAAACGACTCGACGGCACACAACAGTGGACTAAGCCTTGGGCTGCTAACTTCAAGGCCAGCAGTTCATATACACCAATCCCTCCTCAGGAAAAAGACTGTCTGCTTCTATAAATCTTTAATTTTGGAGACCCTAAACAGTTCTACTATGTCCTATAGGTTTGTTGTGAGTTGGAATTGACTCCAAGGTACTGGGGTTGACATAAACAATTGCTGTTGGTGAGTACAGTCAAGATGGTTCCAACTCTTCACCACCCTGTTCAGAATTTGCTAGAGTGGCTGATCATTTTGAACTGTCAACCTCATGGTTAGCAAGCCTGTGACATACCAGGAATCATAATAATTAGTGATGGTGACATATGTATCTGACTCTTGCTATAGAGAAAATTAAAAGTAATTTTAAAGAACAGGTGAGAAGGCATTATAGTCATTCTGCTCAGTATCAAATGAGGCATAACTTCTAATAATTATGATTTTGAAATTCACATCTTTGCTAACAATATTTTAAGCTAGAGGTATATCTGCCACGTGCCAAACTGTGATGTATAAATTAAATTGGGTAATTTAGGTTTAATATTTATGCATTCAGACAATTCACAGAAAAGTTTATTCCTAATAATTTATTTCTACCACTCATCTGTCAGTTTGTCACAGTATGGTGACTTGCATGTTGCTTTGATGCTGGAAGCTATTCCATAAGTATTTTAAATACCAGCAGGGTAACCCATGGTGGACAGGTTTCAACAAAGCTTCCAGATAAAGACAAGCTAGGAAGAAGGAGAGGTAGACCAAATCTGAATGGTTAAACACTGAAAACCTTATGAGTAACAGAACATTGATATTATGAACATTAGCCAAAGATTGTCAAATACAGTGCAAGAAGATGAGCTCCTCAGCTTGACAAGCACTGAAAATATAACTGGAAAACTTCCTCCTCAAAGTAAGTTAATCATAACGACGACAATGGAGTAAAGCTTTCGGGACCTTTATTTGCTCATAACTCAAAATGAAGAGAAACAGCTACAAATATCCATTAGCTATCAGAACATGGAATTCATGAAGTATAAATGTAGGAAAACTGGAAGTTGTCAAAAATGAAATGGAACTCATAAAGATCAATATCTTAGGCAGTAGTGAGCTGAAATGGACTGGTGTTGGTCATTTTTAATCAGAAATCATATGATTTATTATGCTGGCAATGACAGACTGAATAGGAATGATGTTGCATTAATGTCAAAAAGAACATTTCAAGATTTATCTTGAAGTAAAATGCTGAATGTGGTAGGAAAAAAATCCATATGCCTACAAGGAAAACCAATTAATAGCATTGTTATTCAAATTTAAGTACTAACCACTAAAGCCAGTGATGATGAAATTGAAGAATTCTACCAACTTCTTCAGTCAAAAATGATCAAGCATTCAATCAAGAAGGATTTATAATCAAACAGCATTTATATTGATTGGAATGTGAAGGTTGGAAACAAAGAGGAAGGATCAGCTTTTGGAAAATATGGCCTTGGTGATAGAAATGATGCTGGAGATGGCACGACAGAATTTTGCAAGACCAACTACTTATTCATTGCACATATATTTCTGTTTTTTTAACAACAAAAAGCTGAGTGTGGTATCTATGTAGGATAAACACTGGACTGGGAACCAAAACTTTGGCAATTCAAGCCCACCGGCCACTCTGCCTGAGAAACATAAGGGTTTCTGCTCCCATAAAGATGTATAGTCTTTGAAATACTATCAGGGGTTGTTGGGAGTTGGAACCCACTTGATGACCATTGACAACAACAACATGCACATGGACCTTCCAGATGGACTACAACTGAATCAAATAGGTAAATGACAGGTTTTGAATAAAATCTACAGAAAAACATGGTGTAAAAGCTTTTTATCTTCTGCCAAAACAAGGTGAGAGCCAGAATGAGTAATAGTCCATAAGTTGCTCATATGCAAGTTCAGGCTGAAACTGAAGAAAATTAAAATAAACATTCTGTTGTTGTAAAGTGCCATCGAGTAAGTTCTGACCCAGAGCAACCTTGTATAAGGTTTCCAAGGAGCATCTTTAAGTTTGAACTGTTCACTGTGTGATTCAAACTGACCTTGCAATCCAATTCATTATCCTGCAGCCCAAGCCAGAACTCCATATAAACAAGTATACAAAAGTCAAAATAATCACCTTGAGTATATTCCAACAGAATTTAAACACTTACTCAAGATTATATTTGATGTATTGGGCATGAATAACTGAAGACCAAAAGAGTTATATGATGACGTCAAGAACATCATACAGGAAGAAAGCAAATATTCATTAAAAAGACAGAAAATAAAGAAATGACCAAAATGCAATACACAAGAGAACAATGTTCTCCAGCATAGAGATGCTAAAGTGAATGGAATCAACGGGGAAATAAAGAACTGAACAGAAATTTCAAAAGGCAGCTAGAGAAAACAAATCAAGTATTAGAATGAAATGTGCAAAGACCTGGAGTTAGAAATCTATAGGAAAGAACACATTCAGCATTTCTCATGCTGAGGAAAAAATCAAGCCTCAACTTAGAAGACTGAAGAATTGAATAGGCAAACTATTAAATGATGTAGGCAGCTTCAAAAGAAGATGGAGAAAACACAGTCATTGTATTAAAAAGAAATGGCCAATATTCAATCATTTCAAGAGGTAGCAGATGAGCAAAAATTGATGGTACTGGAGCAAGAAGTCCAAACGTTTTTGAAAGCATTGGTGACGAATAGGGCTCCTGTTCCACAAACTGGTGGAATACAAATTGAAATCTTTCAAGAAACTGATGCAGCACTGGAAGTGGTCACTCATAGATGCCAAGACATTTATAAGATGGCTAACTGGGAAACTAATTGAAGAGATCCACATCTGTGCCCACTCCAAAGAGAGGTGGTGATTCAATGGAATGTGGAAACCATTGAATAATATCAATATTACCTGCAAGTAGTATTTTGCTGAAGACAATTCAAAAACGTTTATAACATCAACAGGGGACTATCAGAAATCCAAGCCAAATACAGAAAAGGACATCAAATGAGGTATATCACTGCTGATGTCAGATGGGTCTTAGCCCAAAGCAGAAAATACCAAAAATATGTTTATTTGTGCTTTATTGAATGTGCAGTAGTTTTTGACTCTGTGATTATGACAAACTATAGATAAGATTGCTAAGGATTAGTTTTCCAGAACACTTCATGTGCTCACCAGGAACTTGGACAGAGACTAAGAGGCAGTTATTTAAACAAACAAGGGAATACTGAATAATTTATAATCAGGAAAGTCATAAGCCAGAGTTAAATACTTTTACTGTACTTATTCAATCTGTATGCTGAACAAATAATCCAAGAAACTTGATTATATGAAGAAAAATGTGGCATCAGGATTAGAAGAAGATGCATTAACCTCCTGAGAGATACAGATGATACAACCTCACTTGCTGAAAGTGAAGAGAATTTAAATACTTACTGATGGGTTGCACCTCAAATGTAAACAAAAATTCTCACAACTAGGCCAATAAATAACATCGTAGTATATGAAGAAAATATTGAAGTTTTCAAAGACTTCATTTTGCTTGGATCCACTATCAACACTCATGAAAGCAATAGTCAATATATCAAATGATGTGTTGCATTAGGTAAATCTGCTATAAAAGACCACTCTGAAGAGCAAAGGTATCAGTTTGAAGACTAAAGTGTATCTGACTGGCAAGTTCAAACTCACCTGTCGCTCCTCGGAAACTCTATACTGGATCTCTATGAGTCGGAATAGACTTGACAGCACTTAACAACATTGTTATAGCAAATAGTCCTAGTGTGGCACTGTAGGATAAGCATTAGACTGCTAATAGCAAAGCTGACCCAAGCCATGGTATTTTCAATCACCTCATATCATTTTGAAAGTTGGACAATGATAAGGAAGATTGTAGAATAATTGATGCATTTTGAATTATGGTGTTGGAAAAGAATATTAAAAGTATCATGGACTTTCAAAAGAATCAACAAATCTGGGTTGCAAGATGTCCAGCCAGAATGCCCCTTAGAGATCTGAATGGCTAGTCTTTGTCCTTCATCTTTGGACATGTCATCAGGAGGGACCAGACCCTGGAGAAGACTCATGCTTGGTAAAGGAGAGGGTCTGCAAAACAGGGACAGACCCACAATGAGGTGGATTGACACAGTGGCAGCATCAATGGGCTCAAATGTACCAACAATTGTTATGATGGCCCAGAACTAGGTTGTTTTTCATTCGGTTGTGCATAAGTTCTCTGTGAGTCAGAAACAACTCAATTGTACCTAATATCAACAGAAACAACAGTTTATTTTATCATTGTAAGTGGAGAAAAAAATTAATCACTGTTTAGGGAAGGCTATTCATTGTCTGGTTTCCCTTTTTGATGCATTTAAGTGTTTTATGATTGTTTTCAGGTCAGAGAAAATGCAAAAATTGGGCATGCTTAGTATTTCCAGATACTTCCAGCCTTATGTGATTGCTATCTTATATCCATTATTTTTCAGCTGACCTTCCTTATGTATAAGTTACACCCCAAACCAAACATACAACTGTTGATTGTATTCTAACAGCAAACCATATACAACAGAGAACAACTTCAACATAGGGTTTTCAAGGCTGTAAACTTTTATGAAAGCTGATTGACATTTTTTTTTTTTTTCCTGCAGAGTGATTGCTGGGTGAGAACCATCAACCTTTTGGTTAGTAGCCAAGCACTTTAATCACTGTGCCACTAGTGTTCCTGCTATAACAGGGTTATTGTTGCATGTCATGCAATCGGTTTCTGACATGGTGATCCTAAATAGAGTTTCCAAGACGCAGCTGGTAGGTTTGAGATCCTAACTTTGCTGTTAGCAGTCTAGTGCATATCCTACAGTACCACACCAGGACTTCACTATAACAGTGTTGTTGTTAAGTGCTGACAAGTCTATTCCAACTCATAGCGACCCCGTATAGGGTTTCCAGGGAGTGAGTGGTGAGTTTGAAATACCTGTCTTATAGTTCAAATCAATCTTTCAGCTCAGTGATTATCCTACAGAGCCACACCTAGTAAAATCAAAAGCAAATTTCTTAAATCAGCACTTTGCTTAAATATCCTGGTCAAAATTTGGTCACAGTAAGTTATGCTGATAAGTATATGTACAGTGCCATTTTTGATAGCTTTTAGTTGTTTTATGCTGCCCTTGGTCTTGGACATGTATTAAGCTTCATTGAGGTGCTGTAATAAATTACTAGAAATTGAGTGGCTTACAATAGAAGTTTATTCTTTCACTTCTTGAAGCAAGAAGGCCTCAGACATGATGATAACAAGGCCATGATCTCCTGGAAAGTTCTGGAGAAAGATCCTACATTAGTCTTCCAGCTCTGGAGGTTATCAGCAATCCTTGGCACTCTTTGACTTTTAGCCATATTACTCCAGTCTCTGCCTCCTCCTTCACCTGGAATTCTGTGCATCTATTTTTCCTCTTCTCATAAAAACACGAGTCACTGGATTAGGGCTTATTTTAACTCTCAGAAATCTTATTGAATGGTTCTACTTTGTCTTATGGGGTCATGATGATTCAGAATCAACTCAACAGTTGATATGATAAATTACACTTTTTTTTTTTCTAACTCATTATAGACACATGTTCCCTTGATCACTTTTGTAGAATCCAATTTCCCAAAAAAGTCACATTCACAGATAATATGGGGTATGCCCTTAATACGTTTTTGATGGGAAGGGCCATAACTCTATCCCAAACAGCTAAATTTATTTTGCTTAGTTTTAAATTGTGATCACTCTTTATTTAGGAGCCCTCGTTGTGCAGTGGATTACAAACTGGGCTGCTAGCTACGATCCATGTCTATCTCACTGGCTTTCAGAGATAGACTCCCTCACCTATCGAGTAGAAGAAGTTTGAATCTACCAGTCATTCCATGGGAGAAAGATGAGGCTTTCTGCTCATGTGAAGATTTACAGCCTCAGAAACCCTATAAATTGTCACTAGAGTTGTAATAGACTCAATGGGACACAACCACCACCATCACCATCAGTGTTTATTTATTGTTGTTGTTGTTAAGTGCCATCGAGTCAGGTCTGACCCATAGAGACCCTGTATAGGATTTCCGAGGAGTGACTGCTGAGCTTGAACTGCTACCCTTGAGCTTGAACCACTGCCCAAAGTCAAGCTGACTTTGCAGTCTGGAACATTAACCTACACACCAGTATTTATTTAGAGTCCTGGAAATTTTAATGTGCCTGGCTGCTAATCAAAAGATTGGAGTTTTGAGTCCTCCTACATCTTTGAGATATTTTCAATAACCTTATATGCATGTGAAAGCTAGACAGTGAATAAGGTAAACTGTAGAAGAATTGGTGCTTTTGAGTTATGGTGTTGGAGGAGAATATCAAAAGTGCCATAGGCTGCCAAAAGAACCAACAAATCTGTATGGAAGAAGTGTAGCCAGAGTGCTCCTTGGAGACCAAGATGGCCAAACTTCATCACTCATACTTCAGACATATTGTCAGGAGGAACCAGTTGCTGGAGAAAGACATCAAGTTTGGTAAGGTAGAGGGTTAGAGAAAAAAAGGAACACTTCCAGTGAAATGGGTTGGCAAAGTGGCTGCATCAATAGGCTCAAGCGTGGCAACAATTGTGAGGTTGGCCCAGGATCGGGCAGTGTTTCCTTCTGCTGTACATAAGGTCGCTATGGGTCAGTACCGACTCGATGGCACCTAAAAACAACAACATCTTTGACAAAAGGCTGATGATCTACTTTAGAAAACTCAGCCATTGAAAATCTGACAAAGCACATTTCTACTGTGACACACATGGGGATACTAAGATTTGGAATAGACTTCACATCTTATTTAAATGTCCTGAATGTAGTGAATTATGCATACTGATAGAGAGTTTGCTTCTGGTATTTATTGGGGTCAGTTGAAATCATCATCTACAAGGAACAATATCTAAAGTATTACATGCCATTATAATTGATTTTCTCTTCATTAAATTATTGGGTTACCCAAACTATTTTAGCATATTTATATGTCTTGGACAAGGGGTTGTTTGGCTGTTTTTATCTGCCATCAAGTCAGTTCGACCCATAGTGACCTTGTACAGGGTTTCCAAGAGTGGCTAGTGAGCTTGAACCACCAACCTTGTGATTCAAACTGATAAAAACAGGGACGCAAAGAAGGAGAAACAGACCTGACACCTCTCACCCCCACCTCCCTGGTAACCACCAACAACAACAGGTAGAAGAAGATTACTAAATAAGGAGACAAAAAGAAGAAAAGCCTATGAGCTACGAGAGCATCCGGGATGGACATTTTAAAGAATAAATACCCCTAGACAGCCATGACCCAAGGTTATCTCATTGGCTTTCATAGATAGACCCGCTCACCTATCAAGTGTACTTTTGCTTTCTATTAAACCTACTTTCTCACACTCCTGTTGTCTTGCTCATGCCTTGCGTCCCCGACACCTCACCCAAATCTGTGACTCCTTGCTAGAAGTCCAGGAGAATTCCCATGGCATGTTCCATAGCAAAAAGACTTTGCAATCCAGTGCATTCACCCACAGAGCCATCCCAGTGCTTGTGGACAAGGGGTAGTGCTCTTGTTGTAAAGCACGGGTGATTCCTTGCTTTCTAGTTGCTTATCCTATACTCAACTACTATTGATTTCTTTGTAAAAGAAAAATGGATGTGAGTTTTGCTTTTTGTTTTCTATAAAGCTATTATTATTATTATTTTTCTGTTGTGTGAAATTTATTCCTAGGAATCTGCAATACCTAAATAGAAGTCAGACACTAATTAACAGGTTCAGAATGATCTCAGGGGCAGACAGGATGAGGAAGAAGTAGACTTTTGTTCTGAATCTTGGGCTGTTGCCATTTGTCAAATCATGCTGGTTCCCATGGAGAAAACATTTAAATGTTAGCAAATTGTTGGTGCTAACTAGATGCTTGGATCTGGGATTCCATGGCTTGGGGGTCAGTATCAATGTGCCCGATGCTTCCTGGGAAATCGTGTATTCAGAATCAGTTCTTCCAGAGTGCTATTCAAGGTTTGTCTGAAAACAGAGTCATTTTTCTTAATTTTATTTTCTATATGGTTTTGATTTTTAGTTTGATTTTATACATTCTGGAAAAGGAAATTGATAGGATAATGAAAACTATCTTTAAGTTTGTACATCTGTAATTAAGCAGATTTGAAATGAATCATTATATAGGGCTACAAAAATACCTACTTGGAAAAAAAAATAATTAAATTCTAGCAGGTAATCTCAAATAATGCTATAGAGAACTTTCATACAGTTACATATGTGTTTACTGACATTCATTAATGGAATTAAATTTTATCCCAGTGAAATTTGAAACTGAATAGATGCATTAGATTGATAAGTAACTGGGTTTTTTTTATACTTAAAATCACCAATCGTGGCATTTGTGAACTTAGGCTTGGCAATTCATTCACTTTAGAATCTATATGGACTTTAATTTCACCTGTGAATATGTAATGTATTGAGTAGCCATGATGTGAGTGGGCCTTGTTGTTATCATCATTAAATATCTTGGAGTTGGTAGTGACTCATAACCACTCTGTTTGGGTTTCTAAAGAGTGGCTCATGGTTTTGAACTGCTTACCTTGTGGCTAGCAGGCTTGTGCTTATTCTATTGTGCCACAGCAGGACTACTAGCATGAGCCTTGCTGCTGTCAAATGTTGTCTAGTCTGTTCAGATTCACATCGACCCTAGGATTTCCTAGGCTTTTTGTTTGTTTTTTGTTTTGTTTTTTCTTTCCAGTCTTTGAGGGAGCAGAAAGCCTCATCATTTTCCCATGGAGTGGCTGGAGGACTAGAACTGAGGACCTTGTGATTCACAGTTCAGGTTTTATTGTGTGGTGCCATCACACTCCCAGTACAGGTCTAGAATGGTGTAAATATAACAAAGTACAAAGAATGATGTACAGTATATCTGACCTATGTATCATGGGAGTCCTGGTATGGCAGGGCAATACACCGGACTGCAAGTTTAGTTTCAACTGCAAGATTGGTGATGAAAACCTACCAACTGCTCCTTGAAAATCTTACACGGAGTCGCTATGATTCATAACTGATTCGACACACTTAACCACAACAACACTAATATATCATGGAGCTTAAATAAAAACAGTTTACAATGAAGTATCCTATATGCAGCTATTGTCTTTCAGACTCATAAAAATAAAATAACATTTTCAAAATTTGTAAGACTAAACAGAAACAAAGATGTCAGTGCACATATTGCAGAAAGCAAAGAGTTAAGATAGCAAATAAATTGAAATCTACATAAAATATAAAAACATAATATGCATTGATTCCTCAATATGGTGAAAAAAAGTAGTCACAGACAAGAGATTACATACTCATTGAATATGAGTGTGTGTGTGTGTGTGTGTGTGTGTGTGTGTGTGTGTGTGTATATAATTTCAAAAACAGAGAAAATAATAGACAAATATTTGGCCATAGAACTGAAAATAATGAATATCAAAACAGAGTGTGTAGAATTGGGAAAAGGAAATACATAAGAAAAAGTACCATGATTCAAATGACTAGATAAAACTATTTTTATTAGAATATTTTGTTTACATAGTCCTGGTATGACACTGTAGGCTAAACATTCAACAACAAGGTTAGTTTGTGCTGCAAGGACGGTGGTTCAAGCTCACTAGAGGCTCCTCAGAAACTGTATACAGGGTCACTAAGAGTCA
>NW_006408539.1:27717955-27728653 GCF_000296735.1 Chrysochloris asiatica
ACTACTTATCTCTATAAACCTATAGTAATGAAGGAGTCCTGCTGTGACACTGTGAGTTATTGCATTGGAGTGCAAGGTCAGTTTGAACCACAAGGTCAGCAGTTCAAGCTCACCAGATGCTCCTTAGAAACCCTATACAGGGTCACTGTGAGTCAGAACCAACTTGAGAGCACTTGATAACAACAACAACAGTATCGGTGCAAGGTTAGAATAAAACCAGCAATAAAACAGTTATGAACTCATGGGAAGCACCAGTTATAGTTTAAAATGACACCTAACAGATATATACGATACTGCATATCAAGGCAGAAAAGCAAAATTTTTTTTGTAAAATGTTCTAGTTAATAGCATACCCATATGGGAATACAATTGAATTTCTATCTTAAATCAAAAAAGTCAAACTTATTTCTAGGCTGATTAAAGATTTAAATATAAATGTACGAAATATAAAATGTTTAAAAGATAGTATGGAAAAATATCTGTTACCTTGCATAGGTAAGCATTTCTAAAATAAGGCAAAGTAAGTGAAAGCTGCAAAAGAAAAGACTAGTAAATATGAGTGCATTGAAATTAAGAACTTCTGTTCATAGAAATACATTTTAAATCAAATAAAAGTCACTCACTATTAGAAGATATTTGCATCCCATACATCTGCTGGAATAATAGTATCAGAATATTTTGTATGAATTATGCAACAGAATCCACTGTCGTTGAATTGATTCATGAATAATGTCAATGTGTCTATAATAAAATACACAGTCCAAGGGGAGAATGGGTAAAATATTTGAGTTTTATGGGACAGGAAACAAGAATGCTGTATAAGCATATGAAAAGATTCTCCATCCACCCTAGAAATCAAGGAAATGCAAATTAACTCACAGGAGACAATATTTCACAAACATCAGATTGATAAACACAAAAATCTCTGAGTTTTCAAGTATATGAAAGAATGTGGAGCAATCAGAGCTCTTTATGTTGTTGCTGGGAACATCAGTCTTCTAAGCACTCTGTAAAACAATTTGTCATTATACAGTAACATTGAAATTGAGGAAATCCTGGGAGTCAAACTTGATTGCTTCCTGAATTAACTGCAGCCTGGTCCCCCAGGTGACAGGTAGGAAAATGTCCCTAGTAGCTTTGCTTGTCAACAAGAACAACAAATTGGTGACAATGAAAAGTGACAACCCGAGAACAAATAAGATAAAGTCCTGTGTGGTCATAAACTGTACCAGCAGGAAAAGGACTGGGTTAGGGCCACATGCCCCAACATTCTCCCAGTATAATGAATGAAGATTAGAATGTCATTGAAGACTACCATTAGTATGATTCACTGTGACAAACAGCGAAAAGAAACAGAATATGCAGACATACAAATGTAAGTCAGCATGTAAAGAAAGTACAAACATTTCACAACATCATCCCTAGACTATGAATGGGAAAGGGAAGGAGATAAGAAAGGAGGAAAGAGAGCCAGCTTGCACCAAGCACTGCAGAATTAAGTGCTACCTGGTCCTGTACCATCCCATGATGGGGAGTATTGCTATTGCCTATATCAGGCGAAGGAGTGCTGGTGGTAGAGGGGAGTGAGCATTGTTGTTGTTAAGTGCCATTGAGTTGGTTCCGACTCATAATGACCCTGTATAGGGTTTCCAAGGAGCTAACCTTGCAGTCCAGTACACTAACCCACAGCACCCCACTAGGACTCTATGGTAAGCATAGGGCTACTAATTCCACTCTGACCTGTAGGGTCACTATGAGCCAGAAAATGCTAGACAGCAGTGGATAAATTGGGTGGTTGACTTTCTGGTGATTTGTGCACTGTTAGTGTTTAGGTATTTCACTCATTTTGTAAGCAGGTCTTTTTTTCTAGCCAGTGTCTATTTAAAATTGGACTTTAAATTAATACACTTAAAAGCTAAAATGGTTCGTTGTTAAGCATCGGGCTGCTACTTGAAAAGTTGGTGGTTTTAATTCATCAGTCACTGTGAGCCAACGATGTGGCAGTCTACAGTAATAAAGATTTATAGCCTTGTAAACCCTATCAGGCAGGTCTACTATGTTCTACAGAATCTAATCAACCTGATGGCAAATAACAACACAAATAAGGTAACAACTTAAATACATTTATGATCATTGAGAATACCAGCATCATAAAATGTTTGTGTTAATAGGTGTTTATAATTATCCAAGAAGCTGTATTATATAAAGATGAACGCAGCATCGGGACTAAAGGAAGACTCATTAGCAACTTGTAATATGCTTCAACCTTGAAATGATGTTTCAACCTTCTTCAAAAGAGGATGACTTAAAAGACTTACTGATGATGATCGAAATTACGGACTTCAGTATGTATTGCACCTCAGTAAAGAAAATAACAATCCTAAAATCTGGACCAATAAATAACCTGAGGATAACTAGAGAAAAAAGTGAAGTTGTCAAAGACTTCATTTTGCTAGGATCCACAATCAACCTTCATGGAAGCAACAGTCAAAAAACAAACAAACAAACAAACAAAAAAACAAATAAAAGAATGGATTGCATTAGGCAAATCTGCTGCACAAAACCTCTTTAAAGAAAACAGCAAATAATCCGTTTGAGGACTATGTTGAACCTAACCCAAGTCATGACATTTTCAATCACCTCATATGCATGTGAAAGTTGAACAATGACTAAGGAAGACCACAGAAGAATTGTTTCATTTGAATTCTGGTGTTGGTGAAGAACATTGAAAGTCCCATGAAACACCTGAAGAACAAACAACTCTGTGTTGGAAGAAATGCAACCTGAAAAATCTTTAGAGGCAAGGATGACAAGACTTCATCTCTCATATTTTAGACATGAGCTCACAATGAGTCAGAATAAGCTCTACACCAACTAACAGCAATTACAGCATGATCATATAACCCTTAAGAAGCTGAATTAATGTTCTGTAACATAGACTAAATGAGAAAAATAACCTCAGATGCATTTTGAAGATCCCAGGATAACACAAACTATTTACACGCATTTCCTTAGAGGTCATGCTTTATCTTTCCTGGACTTCTTTTAATTTTCTTCAGTTTCATCTTAAATTTGCATATAAGGGGTTTTCATGCACAATCACTTGCATTTTATCAACAATAGCGTATTTGCCAACTATCATTTTCCTTTCTTTTCAAAATTTGATATCTAATCTAATCGAATTCCTATCACAGTCAATGAATCCATGTTTGAAAATAGTTGTAGCAGTATAATGACAAGGAACTGCCAGGAATTCAAGTTGGACTTAAAAGAGGACTTGGAACAAAGGATAGCATTGCTCATATCAAATGGATCTTGGCTGAAAGCAGAGAATACTAGAAAGATTTGACTGTGTGGACCATACCAAATTCTGGATAATGTTTCAAAAAATGGAAATTCTGGAAGACTTACTTGGGCTTATGGGTAACATGTAGACAGTCCAAGAGATTTTTTTTAAAGAAAAGGTGATGTATTGTGTAGCTTAAAATCAGGAAAGCTGCATATCAGGGTTGAGTTCTGGTGTGGTGCTGTGGGATAATGCACTAGACTGCAAGGTCAGTGTGAATTTCAAGGTTGGCTATTCAAACTCACCAGCCACTCCTTGGAAACCCTATACAGGTTCACTATGAGTCAGCAATGACTAGATGACACTTAACAACAGCATCCTTTCACCATACCTATTAAACCTGTATGATGAGCAATAATATGAGAAGCTAGACTACATGAAGACTATATGAAGAAGAATGCAGCACCAAGATTACATGAAGACTCATTAATAACCTGTGATATGCAGATTATACAACCTTGCTTACTGAAAGCAAAGAAGGCTTGAAGAACTTACTGATGAATATCAAAGAATATAGCCTTCAGTATGGATAACACTTCAACATAAAGAACAAAAAAATTCCCACAACTTGACCAATAAACAAAATCATGAAGAGTGTAGAAAATATTGACGTTATAAAGTGTCCCACTTTACCTGGGTCCACAATCAACACCCATGGGAGCAGCAGTGGAAAAATCAAACAATGTGCTGCATTGAGCATATGTACTGCAACAGACTTCCTTTTCTGGTGTTTCATGAAACATTCTGTTCTAGAACCCCTGGATGCCATCCTGATTTGATGGGGCTTCAAAAAGTACATGGACAATTCGAATTAAAGATAAAGGAATGCATATCTTATTCCAATGTAATGCAGAAGTCTTCAAACAATATCATTAATATCACATGCAAATAAAGTTTAATGAAGGTAATTTAAAAACGGCTGCAACAGTACATTACAGGGAACTACCAGAGTTTCAAGTCAGATTCAGACAAGGACATGGAACAAGGAACATTATTACTGACATCAATTGGAGCTTGGCTGAAAATAGAGAACAACAGAAAAATGTTTACTTGTGCTTTATTGACTATGCAAAGGGTATTCCAGAGCTCTTAACTGTGTTCATGAAGAACCTGTACATAGACCAATAGGCAGTCCTTCAAATATAACAAGGTGATACTGACTGATTTAAAGTAAGGAAAGGTGTGCATCAGAAATGTATTATCTTACTATATTTATTCAATCTGTATGCTGATCAAATAATTTCAGAAGCTGGATTACATGAAGAAGAGCAAGGCAACAAGATTGGAGGAAGGCTTATTAACAACCTGTGATATGCCGATGATGCAACCTTTCTTGCTGAAAACAAACAGGACTTAAAAAACTTACTGATGAAGATCAAAGACCACAACCTTGTATATCAATGTATATATCAAAGTAAAGAAAACAAAAATCCTCACAACTGGGCCAATAAATAGCATCATGATAAATGGAGACAAAAGAGAAGTTGTTAAAGACTTCATTCTGCTTAAATCCACTATCAACACTTATGGAAACAACAGTCATGAAATCAAATGTTGTATTGCACTAGGCAAATCTGATGCACAAGATATCTTTGAAGTGTTCAATAGCAAAGATGTCAGTTTTAAGACTAAGGTGTACCTAACCCAAGACATGGTATTTTCAATAGCTTCATATGCGTGTGAAATTTGGACAATGAATAAGGAAGACTGTGGAAGAATTGATGCATTTGAGTTATGGTGTTGGAGAAAAACATTAAAAGTACCATGGACTTACTCTACCATGGACTCCAGAAAACCAAACAAATCGGTGTTGGAAGAAGTACTGCCAGAATGATCCTTAGAAGCCAAGATGGCAAGACTTGATCTTTCATAATTCAGACGTGTTATCAGGAGGGACTAGTCCCTGGAGAAAGGCATCATGCTCAGTAAAGTGGAGTATCAGCAAAAAAGAGGAAGACTCTCCAGAAAGATGGATAGGCAAAGTGGCATCAACAATGGGCTCAATTGTGAGAAAGGTTCAGGACTGGGTGGTGTTTTGTTCTGTTGTGTATAGGGTAGCAACCAACTTGATGAAACCTAACAATAGCAACATACCTTATTAGAGGTTTTGTCCCCACATTGACCTATCTATTGCTTATCTGTCTATGCCCATTTAGTTCCAGACTTGAAGGATAACCAAGAGCCAATGTCTTGTGGTTCCACCAGGTTCTATCTGGCCAGTAAGCTTTCAATTTATTTACTTATTTTTTTAAAATGATTTTGAGTTTTGTTACATATACTATCCAACTCCACCCAAGAGCTTCTAACGTAATCCCTTTCTGACCCCTTGGTAATGGTAGCCAGGCACCATCTAGCTCTTCTGGTCTTAGAATGGGCAACCACTTCAGATAAGACGGGCAGCATTTGCCCAAGGACCAAGTTCAGAAGGACTGGGATAAAAGACATCATGGAAATAATAAACACTCGGAGAAGTGAAATCAGCGATGTTCCATAGAGGGAACTGCAGTCAATGAGATGAACTGACGAATGTTGTTGAATGAAATACTGATGATATGCCCTGTAAATCTTCACTCAATTCACAATAAAAAGTTAAAAGAAATGATCATGGATTTTACTATGCACATGTCTCAGTATTGCAGGGGAAGGGGTCCCAGATCTCATGAAGGTGGGAAGTCTCATGCAGATGGCTAGTTCTTTCACGTGCAGATGAAGCTATTGAAAATACCTTGGCTTGGATCAGGAACAAGTACTGTAACAAAGATTGTAGCCAAGCAAAACTTGGCCCATTTACAAAGTCTTGTAGGAATGCCACCCTACTAATGAAGCAATGTGCACTGTGATCTGCTAACAACCACATGCTGAAACAGACACTTTGAGGTGAAGTTCAACAGTGCTTTCTTAAAGTAGAGTTTTACTAAACAGATATAACTTGCAATTCTGAGAACATAATTATCCTAACTACTAAATTATTTTCAAACATAAATATGAGATAGCCATCTGTCAGAATCATATCCATAAATCATCAAACCCTGCCCTGCAAGATCCATAGACATATGTGTACTTTTATAAGAAAACATGCTGCGGGAGTAAAATATTTCATGGCAACTAGTGAGGACATTGTAAACCTAGTTGAAAAAGGGAACATGTCACAGCAAAGACATTGTATAGACAATCAGAAAGAACTTGCCACAGTAACAGTATACACATGGAAGGAAAGTGAAATAGTATAGCACAGTTCTTGCCTTATTCTTTAGACTATAGGCACTGCAGAAATAGACTCAAATCTATTTGATGACATTTTCACCTGACTTTCTGCCTTAATAAAATACACTCGAGGATTATTTAAATAGCTGTATTTTAATCATTTCATGCGGATAAGTTGGCAAAACAAAATATAAATATTAGCATAAAATATTGTCATGTTATTCACACATTTATTTTGGTATTCCTGATCAATATTAATTGCAACAATCTTATTACTTTCTATTATTTACTAAAATGATGCACTGATAGCATCTTGTGGTACAGTGAATTATTTAATGTCTCTTCTACCACAGTCTTTGTAAACTACCATGAAACAACCCTTCCTAATGGGTCTGGATAAGAGGAAATGGAAGAAGATACTGATAGGATGGCATGACTCAGCTGTGGATGTTATCAGAGTTCATTGTAATTGTAAAAACTTGAAAATCTTGCAGGAGTGTAAAAAGAGCTATTTCCTAAAGTAGCGGGGGGTCTTGCTACCATTAAAGAAGAAAAGCCAAGAATGGAGGACATCCATTGGACCCAGAGATTTCTATGTATTATGCATCTTCAACTGAGTGACAGAAAGCTGTGAATTTAGAGGAGTGCCAGAGGAAAAGCAGCAGAATCAAGAGTCAGTACATGAGACAGTGTGGTGGGCCTCCAGCCCTGAAGCAAGTAGAATGACTTTGGACAGGAGGTTTGCTTTCAGAGTGGGTTGACTTCAGTTAATTAATTGGGGAATTCAAGTTTGCTGACCCAAATAAATAGAGCTGAGTGCCCTCAGGCTGAGGTCCATGGTGGAATGGTGTGCCCTATGAGCACTTATCAGAAGCCCTAAAAGAGCTTTGTCACATTGCTGGAGCAAGACAAAGACCAGGCCAAGTAACTGAAGGTCAGAGAGGCCAACTTGTGGGCTTGGCAGAGGAGAGGCTGTCTTTATCATTTTTTAAAAAAGTTTTTATTGTGAATTAATTATGTGATAGTTTACATGGGAGAACATTAGCTTTATATTCATCCTATTGCATATAATTTCATTGCCATGGTTACAATTCCCTCAATGAATCATCAACCAACCAAAGGGTATACCTTGCAAGCCTGCCCTCCGGGTCATCAGCACACAGCCCCTCTCCCTCTCTGGGTCTAGAATGCCCAGCCACTTCATCTCTCCACATCATCATCTCTACCTCCATCTCTGGCGTCACTGCTTCTCTGGGTAGGGTCTCGCACTCCGTTCTTCTCCCTTCATGGTTCAGGGACCTCGGCTCCTGGACTGCATAGTCAATCTCTCCCTTCCTTTTGCTACAAAATGCCCACCTTTACATTTCCAACCATCACAGTCAGTCCTGATAACAATTATTCACCTTTGTACCACATGAGTGCTATCCCCATCTCCTTTCATTAGCCTCACCCAGACAGATTGGATACTACCTTCTCTGCATCATCTGGATCTAGGCTCCCCCTTGAAAGCTTGTAAGCCAGTTACTTCTTGCCTTTGTAGCCGCCCCATTTTGGGTAGCCAATGTCCAAGTTGCCCATCCCTGTCTACTCTGTGTATGGAGGGGGTGGGAATGATCGATCCTTGCTGTAAAGATTTGTTTCATCTTTTGAGCTATTGCATCTATAGGTGTAGGTCAAGTTCATCAAATTGTATCAGATTACTCTTTGTTTTCCTCTTCTTTCTTCTTCTAGTTGAGCTCTGATCAGAGGAGACACTGTCTTGACTGGAAGAACTATGCCTTGAACAGTCTACACCTGAATTATATGCTGTTCACATCCCTAATAAATCTCTTAACACTGAGAATGGTGTTTCCGAGTTCAGAGTGGCCATTGCAATGTATTACTGAATCCAGCTGAATAGTGAGTACTGTGAGAGGGATGGTTGGTATTATTATTTTTACAAATCTGAATGCAGCATTATTTGCCATATGGTTTGTTATATGGATAGCTAGGATATATAATTTTATGCACAGTTAAACATATGTCTTTGATCAAATTTTATTTGGAGAACTTTTGTTATATATCATATGCATAGGCATGCAGATATGTGCTTATAAACATATGGACACATCATTCATTTAACACAATTTTTGTGTGCCTACTATATAACAAAGGAACTCCGGTAATGTAGTGGTTATGAATCAGGCTGCCAATTTCACAGTTAGCAATTCGAAATTTCCAGCTGTTCCGTAGGAGAAAGATGAGGCTTTCTGCTCCCGTAAAGATTTACAGCCTCGGAAATCCTATGTAGGGTCACTATTATGAGTTGGAACCGACTCCACGGCACATAACAATAACAACAACACGTGTTTTATGCACTGTGATCAAGCTGTAAATGAGGCAAAGTGTATTCCCACAAATATTTGACTTTTACTATAAATAAATAGAGGATCTAAGTGATTTGGGAATATGATGATTGATGACAAAACATTAAATGGGAATACAAGGTCTTTAGATTGAGGCATAAAGTGCTTTCTGCAATGGTGATATTTGAGCTGAGATGAAGAGTGAGCCAGAGAAAAATGGAGGGGAGAGGATAGCATCTGAAAAAGTGCAGGTGCCAATCCTGTGGTATGAGAACTCAGAGAAGCACAGAGGTCAGGCACAATGTTTGTGGCAGAAGAAAATAATATGAGATAAGGAGATGTGAAGGCAGGAGAGACCTACACCTATCCCAGCTGGGTCTGTTATGTTCAGAGTTTGTTCTCAGTGAATAGGAAAGCTATCATGGGAGGGTCCTAGATGGATGAGGAGAACAATCTGTGCTGATTTGTGTTTTCTAAAATGAATTCAGTGACTGCCTTGAAAATGCTGGGAGTGCCTATGCAAAACCTAGCTGGGATGCGAGAAAGGCTGAGATTTCAATTTCAGAGGGGACACTTTCTTCTAACCCAATAGAGTTGAAACTGAGATATTCTCTACTTGCTGTTTTTTGTCAGACATGTTTACATTCATCTCTTTCTCTGAGACATAGCTCTTCAGTTGTGATGAGTGCTAAGGAAATGCTAAATAGGCAATAAGGAAGCTAGGTTGAGGAGCAAAGTCCTCACCAACATGTAGCTTCAAGAGTTTGTCCCTTATACCCAAAATTCCGTTAAAATCACATCTTTGAGTATTGTTTTAATATAACCAGTTTATTTCTGCATGACAAGTTACTCTAAAACGTATTATTCTTGGTAGCTGCCATCCCGTCTAATGGACTCTAACTCATGATGGCCCCATGCGTGAGGACCAGGACCACTCTCTAGGATTTTTAAGGCTGTGGTCTATCAGAGCAGATTGCCAGACTTGCACCCCTGGAGGAGTTAGAACCACCAACCATTTGTGATGCCCAGGAACTCCAACCCTTAGCAGGTTAAACTACTAGAACTTCCCATGTCACAGGGTTTCTGAAGGTCAGGAATCTGGGAGGGGCTGAACTGGATGTGTCAAGTTCATAGTCTCACAAGAGGTGATACTCAAAATGCCAGAAAAGGGTAAGACTCCAGAAGGCATGACTGAAGCTGCACAGACTGCTTCCAAGATGACATGCTCACATAGCTGTTGGCTCAAGGATTGCATGAGGCTGACTAGAACATCTCTACTGGGCTGCCTAAGTTGCCTCTGATATGGTTGCTTACTTCCGAGGATGAGAGAACCAAAACCAAGAACTAGGGAAATGCAATTCTCTCAGGAGCTAGGTTTGCTTTCCTCTTACTCTCTTTCTTTTAAGAGTCATTATGTCTAGCCCACATTAACAGGGAGGTCATTGTGAAGTGAAACTTAAGGGAAAGTGATCAAATTTAAACTACCATGGTTACCATAACTATCCCCCTGGTCACCAAAGACTTAGAACTCTTTATCTTCCTGGTTTCCAGCTTTAGCTTTTATTCTCTCTACTTCTTGATATTTTCTTTTATTGTATTCACAAGAATGAGCAGCATCCCTAACATATTGTCTTTTTATTTTTGTAATTTTAAAACAGGAGCTTGTTTTATTTGAATCTGACATTGCGGTACTCCTAGAAACAATATTACAGCATTCTATTAAGTACTTCTTCACTTTCAGTAAGGTTGTATCATCTGCATGTTGCAGGTTGTTAATGAGTGGTCCTCTAATCCTGATGCCAC
>NW_006408539.1:27730888-27731812 GCF_000296735.1 Chrysochloris asiatica
GCACTGACTCGATGGCACCTAACAACAACAACAACAACAATTAAATACTTCACAAGATTTACCAAGTTAACTTTTTAAATTATATTCTTCAAATTTCATGAAACTTATAATAAAAGGCATCCATGAGTTACCCTAAATTAATTAACAAGGTGAAACATTTATTTTTAATGTCAATAGAGTTTTTGTATATTTTTCAAAATTGAGATGCTCACAAAAAATTGCAATCTCTGCTTTGCTTTGTAGACTCAATGTCAAAATATCACTTTGCTTAATAGAATTTCTATGGATATAATGTCAGTGAAAGGACTACTACCCCAAAATAAAAATGAATATACATTTTTCCTCTTATACATTAAAATTTCAGTATTAAGAGGTTAAGCTTTTGCAAATGTTTCAATGCTAAATATGTTCCAACGAGAAATATTTATCAGAATATGAGAATTTGATAAACATTAAGTACTCAAAATCAAAGACAACAATCTTTATATTAAGGAATAATCAAAATCTATAACTAATGTAATTTCTTAAGAATCTATTACATTATTTTAAAAGTAAAATAAGTTAGAATCAGTAATATTTTGCTGGATTTCAAAATTCCCCTGCCAGAAAATTTTCTAGCTTGAATCAAATAGTTAACAGTCTTATAAATGTTTTCTGCCAGTGTTTTGAATCAAGGGGTAAAATAACTATTGATCAATGTTTCTTAGACTAGAAACAAATTAATTGCAAGCTACTTACAGTTCTTTCATAGACTTCCCCCCCACCTTCTCTTAAATAAATAAATAAATAAAGTTTTTATTATGAATTGAATGATAACATTGGTTTTATACCTTCATTTCATTGCAATGATTACAATCTCCTCCCTGCATCATCATTCAACTGTATTTGCTTCTATTCCATCTAGGATTTTTTTTTTTTTTTTTT
>NW_006408539.1:27733407-27735496 GCF_000296735.1 Chrysochloris asiatica
GCACTTTTAGCAACAACAACAAAAGGTAATTGAATTAACTATATTGGTACCGTTTTTGAATTTCAAATAAAAAAAAAAAAAAAAAAAACCATCACCGAAAACTCTATGGAGCACAGTTCTACTGTAACACACTACTCATGGCGTCACCATCAGTCAGCGACAACTCACTGATGTCCGGTTTTCTGTGGAGAGTAGGTAGCTAGAGATTGCTCTTGCAGGGTAAGTCTGGAGGTAGGTGTGGATACAGCAGATGATCCTGCTTTGTCTGAGAGTGACTCAAGATGGGGCTGGGAGTGGCATGTCAGGCTTTCCCTGCTCTCTTGACTGCACACAGTGTGGTTCCAGAACAGTCTTCCTAGAGAGTTGCAAATGGGCAATGGAAGTAAAATCCCATGAACCAGGAGAGGCAAGCCTGGGAGTAGTGGAGGGAGATTAGGGTATTTGGGCCAGCTCCAACAACTTTCACACAGAACATTTTTAAGCAAACATGACCTCTGTATGACTTTTTGTGTATCCTAATACACTAATACACTCTTGCTGAAAACCAAGAGAAATCAAAATACTTACTGATGAAAATAAAACATGTCAGCCTTCAGTATGAGTTGTACCTCAATGTAAAGAAAACAAAAATCCTCACCACTGGATCAAAAAATAATATCAATATAAATGGAGAAAAGTTTGAAATTATTAATGACTTTATTTTGCTTGGATTAACCATAACACTCATGGAAACATCAGTCAAGAAATCAAACGACGTATTGCATTGGCATATCTGCTGCTGCACAAGACCTCTTAAAGTGTTGAAGAGCAAAAGATGTCAGCTTGAGGACTAAGATGCACCTGACCCAAGCCATGGTATTTTCAATAACCTCATATGCATGTGAAAGTTGGACAGTGAATAAGGAAGACCTAAAAGAATTGATGCATTTGAGTTATGGTGTTGGAGGGAAATAATGGTTGTGCATTTGTAGTATGCCGCAAGTGATTTATATACATCATATAAAGCATTGAGATGTGAGATATTTTTACACCATTGAGATGATTATTCCCATTATACAGAAGAAGAAGCTGAAGTTCAGACTATTAGTTTAGGTAACAAATGCCAGGAATTGATTGAAACATACTGTTGACACTCTCTGCCATCAACAATTGAATGCAGTGGTCCATCTCCCCTTTGGAATTCTTTTACTCCAAGAGTGACTGAGGCTCATGAAGGAAGTATGGTGCTTAATAAATCCTCTCCACTTGATTTTCTGCCACATTGGTGGCAGCACCCACATTCATATTTCTTTTAACATGTTCTGTTCTTATCTACTTAGAAAGATTGTTAAAACTCATGTTCTGCTCCAGAAAAGATTTGCCTCAGGCTTTAATCAATGAACCTAGCTGGCTAGTTTTATAATCTTCAAAAGTATAAAAGGACTAGTTGCAAGAAAGGATAATAGGAAGGCATGTAGAAGGCAGGCTGAGCATGTAGAAGGCACTCTGGTCCTGCTACCATGTTACAGGGTGACTTTGATTATTTCCTGCTAGGAAAATTTTCCGTAATTATAAAACTTGAATGTGCAATTATTGAGTTCACAGGCCTTGTGGATGTTTGAGGAGCTTTTCAAATGCAAATACAGCACACATATCTCTACTTACACAAAGAGGCTTGTCATTTGCCTTCTGCAATGACTTACAAATATGTCCTTCCATGGACTCAGGAATAAAGTCCCTGCTTCCCCATATAATGTGGTGTCAGGGAAATGTTTCAGCAAAGGGAACAGAACAGGATGTCTCTGAGATCTCTTTGTGTTCGGTGTCTCCTGTTATTCTTCCCTGAAATGTCAGCTAGCACTATAAATGACAGTCCCCTGTTCTCCATGGCACCTGCTAATACAGACCCACAGATGATGTGCTTAAAGAAGAGAGAAATTTTATGCTAAGTTTGCATTTGCTGTTGATAGATGGTGGTGAGTCAGTTCAGACCCACAAGGACACTGTTCACAGCAGAATGAAGCACTGTCTGGTCCTGCCCCAGCCTCACAATTGTTATTATGTTTGAGCCTTTTGTTGCTACCACTGTGCCAAACCATTTCATGGGGGG
>NW_006408539.1:27735618-27747495 GCF_000296735.1 Chrysochloris asiatica
TTTATGGTAGTTAGTTCCAACTTCCTGCTTCTGAGATGGTTCATTATATGCCCATGAGAGAGTTTCACATTTTCCCAATTTCATTTAACTTTGTTAACATCCACAGCTGAATTGTGTCATTATATCAGTCTTTTCTCCCATATTTCCTCACCCAGATTCATTAGGGCAGAAATGTTATTTAGGGAGAGTTACAGAAAAGGACTATAAAAAACAATAGATAATGTACTGCACCACAGTATGCATTTAAGTCCTCTTCACTTCCAGCAAGCAAGGTTGTATCAGCTGCATATCATCGACAGTTAATGAGTATTCCTCCAATCCTGATGCCACATTCTTCTTCATATAACCTATCTTCTCAGATTATTTTCTCAGGATACAGAATTAGTATGGTGATAGGATACAACCCTGGTACAAACGTTTCCTAATTTTGAACCATTCAGTATTGTCTTGTTCTGTTAAAACAACTGCATCTTTGTCTATGTACAGGTTCCTTATAAGCACAATTAGGTTTTTCAGAAAACCCATTCTTCAAAAGTTTTCCACAGTTTGTCAAGATACCCACAATCAAATGACTTTGCATAGTAAACAAAGCACAAGTGTGTGGTACTGCAGGATAAGCATTCAATCAAACTGCCAGATGGAACCACAAGGTTGGCAGTTCAAACCCACCAGCTGTTCTCAGAAACCTTATACAAGGTCTTAACAGGTGGCATCATTGATGGACTCAAGTGTGGCAGTGGTAGTGAGGTTGGCCCAGGATTGGACATTGTTTCGTTCTACTGTGCATGGGGTCACTGTGAGTCGGTCCCGACTCGATGGTACCTGACAACAACAACAACAATGAGTTGGAACCTACATGACGTCACTTAACAACAACAACAAAACGTCCTTCTCTCTACGTTTTTCCGTGAGTTGTTTTGGGGCCAACTTTTCTAAACCCAAGTCTGTTGTGAATTATTTCATAGACAGAGCCATGGCTGATCTGAAAATTCTTTGCCATATAATTCACTACTTGACAGACTGCTTGTCTGCTTGTCAGAATTATTTCATTATTGTAATCAGCCATGGATGTGGATGGGTGTTTTAACATAACTGGAAGGTGGATAATTTTTGACACACCCTTGTATTAATATACACACAGTCCTTATTTACTGACATGGTTAGATTTTAAAAACCCAAAAAACAAACAGGTCATTATGCAAAAATTGGCATTATATGAAAATGGAGAATGACCACATCATATCACGTCTGAGTATGACTACATGATTACAGCAATGATTTGTGACATATATAAAAACCAGTAGCTGTTGAATCATGGCGAACCCATGTGTGGAACGCATGTGTGGAACCCAGAGTGGAACCACATTCTATTTTGTTTTCAACTGCTGTAATCTTCCAGAAGTATATCACCAGACCTTTATTCTGAGGCAATTCTGAGTGGATTTAAAGACTAAGCTTTTGTGTAGCAACTGAGCACTTAACAATATGCACTACCTAGGGACTTCTGACATATACAGACAATGTATATAACAATTGTACCACAAAAAGGGAGAAGAAGGAATCAATACATATAGAAGTGACATTTTTGCAAGTCACTAGCATCATGTAATATACCTGAAATAGATTCTTGATAATTAAGTAATATGTTGTAAACCCTGAATAACCACTAGAAAATTAACAAACAGTGGAATTGTAATCATTTTCTAGATACAAGATTATCATCTGGAAACTGACATCGTTCTTTTAATTTCTTTTCAATCTGGAAAAAATTTTTATTTCTTTTTCTTTTCTCATTATGCCAGCTAGAACTTTCAGTGCAATGGCAAATGAAAGAGTGGAGAAGCAGCACCTTTATTTGCTTATGATTTTAGAGAGAACATTTTCTGTCTTATCTTTGACTTCTTTTGTAGACCTCCTTTATCAGATTGCATAAATTTCCATCTCTCCCTAGTTTGCTGACTGGTTTATTACTATGAAAGGGCATTGCATTCATAAAATACCTTTTCTACATATTTGACCATTAGGAATTAATTAGATTTATTTGGGGTTATTGTCACAGCATGCTCAGCGAGTTGCTACTCAAAATTTCCCTACTCCTTTCAGCAGTGCACTTGTTAGACAGCTTACTGTATATCAGAGAAATAATGCACAAGGTAGGTGGTTCAAAGGCACCAACTGTACAGATTTACAGTAGAAAACCTAAGGAGTAGTTCTACTTTGTCCCACAGGGTTATTCAGAGTGGCAATCGACTCCAGGGCCGTGAGTTTGGTTTTCTGGTTGTTGTTTGTTTTATACAAAATAATAGATTGGAGTCCTAGTGTGGCACTGATCATAAGCAATGGACCATGAAGTTGGTTTGAAATTCAAGGTTGGTGGTTCAAACTCACCCGACTCCTTGGAAACCGATACAAGGTTTCTGTGAGTTGGAACTGACTCAAAGGCACTTAACAACAACATTACACACATGGTTATTAAAGGAAAAAAAGGATTTTCTGACACTCTTTTTTTTAACATTTGAGAACAAAATGTACCTCTAGTTCCTAGTTAATAACATCACATTATTGTAATAGCAAATGAATTAAATCAGGAACCCATGAATTTGTTGATAGTTTGGCATCCCTGGTAATGCATGTGATCTCTCTCTGGTGGATGGAGTGTGCATAGTGAAGCCATGATTGTCTGAGCTCAATTCATTCTGTAAGTTGTTTGTTAATGGCAGACAGCAACAAGCGAGAATTTTTTTTTTCATGAATCACAGGCTTCTCTTTTCTGCTACTGTGCTGGTGCAGGCGTTGGCGTAACCACAGCTCATTACAAATGTTGTTTCTAAAAGCCATGTTTGTCTTACCTTAGATGACTAACTTTTCAGGAAAATACATGCGTATGAAGACAAAGGCTAAAGCTACAGAGCCGTTCAACTGAAGAGCTAAAGACTTGCATACATATGAATCATTGATGTGATTTAGGGGACAATTATACTGCATGCTGATTAAAAACCTGGAACATAGATGTGGTCATTGTTGTTAGCTGTCTGAGAGTGGGACCATAGCTCATGAAAACCCCAACCAAGCACAATGGAACAAAATGCTCCCATATCTGTGCCTTCATGATTGATTTCAGATGGGACCCATATTATTCAGAGGATTTTCATTGGATGAGTCTCCAAAGTAGGTCACCAGGCTGTCCTCCAGACTTTCTTGGTCAGAAAGTTCTGTTGATACCTGGTCAGTATTGTAGCAACATGCAAGTGTCCACTGACAGATGTGAGTTGGCTGCACATAAGGTGTAATGGCTGGGAAACAATTCAGATCTTGAGTACAGAAGGCTGTGTCATCAGTGTGTTACATGGTTTCTGAGGAACAGTTGCTGAGCTTGAACCACTGACCTTGTGGTTCAAACTGACTTTGCAGTCCAGTGTATTAATCCACAGTGCCACACCAGGGCTCCCCGCCAAAAGATTACAGCCTAGAAAATTCTATGGGGTAATTCTACTCTATCACATGGAGTATTTATGAGTAAACTAAGCAACAGTACCCAACAACAACAACATGACAAAATGTTAACTAAGGGATTATGCTCTCCCCATTTATAGTGGACACTGGTCTGCGGCATCTTCACAGTTAGAAGCATAGTTCCTCTTACTGTATTTTGCTTTCCAGTTATTATATTTTTTATACATTGAAGATTTGTGGCAAACCTTCATAGAACAAGTCTATTGAAGCCATTTCCCAACTTTGTGTCTCTGTCATATTTTAGTCATTCTCACAATATTTCAAACTTTTTATAATACTATTGCACACATAGTAAACTACAGTTTAGTGTTGACACAAGTTTTCAATATACTGGGAAACCAAAAATTTGTGTAACTCACTGTGCTTTATTGCAATAGCCACTTTATTGCAGTGCTCTGGAACTGAACCCACAATACTAGCAAGATGTATTCTCTCACAGTGCACTGGTTTTCCAACAAGAACAATTCCTCACTTCAGTCATCCTGCAGTTTAGAAAGAATGAACTGACCCTCCCCTCCTATTGCCTGATAATGGAATTTTTCCACAAACATTTTGAAGCCTCCTCAAATACACACACAAATGTTGTTTATAGGTACTATCAAGCTATTACTAACTCATAGTGACTCTTTGCATATAGAATGAAACTCTACCCGGTCCTGCGCCAACCTCACAATTGTTGCTATGTTGGGACCCATTGCTGCTGTCACTGTGCTGATCCTTCTCATTGAGTGTCTTCCTCTTTTTCTCTGACCTTCCACTTTACTACCACTCATCTGTCAGTTTTTCATACTGTGGTGGCTTGCATGTTGCTATGATCTGGAAGCTATGCCACAAATATTTTAAATACCAGCAGGGTCACCCATGGTGGAAAGGTTTTAGCTGAGCTTCCATATGAAGACAGACTGGGAAGGAGAGAATATTTAGTCACTGAATGTTTAGTCACTGAAAACTTTATGAATGGCTGTGGAACACACACAAATATGCACACACAATTTTATAAACAAGTATCAAGAATCAATCCTATACCCTCTGTATACAGTGTTGATAGGGACAGGCAACGTGGACTATGAATTGGATCCTACCTAAAATGGGAGGGGCTATAAAGTCACAAAGTTACTGGCTTACAAATTTTCAAGAGGGAGTTTAGTTTTAGAGTGTATGGGAGGAAGATAGAGGTCCCACTGAATAGTTTTCATCTTGTTTAGTCGAGTCTGGTTAAAAGAGATGGGGATAAGATTCTTATGATTCAATAGTGAGTAATTGTTATCATAACTAATTGTGACTGTCATAATTGTAAAGGTAGAAGTTTTGTAACAAAAACAGGGAGTAGTTAATCTTACAGTCTAGGAACAGAGGACCCTAAGATCATCAAAAGCAAAGAGCACAGTGGAATGCAGGACCTTATCCAGAGAAGCAGCGACACCAGAGATGGAGGCCGAGATGGGGACATGGAGAGGGAGCAGCTGAGGACTGTGGACTCAAGGATACTACATACAAAAAACTTATATACAATAAAAAATTGTATTATATGCAAAAAAGTTAGCAATGTCAGAGTACAATATTATTGTATAAATGGTCTAACTGTTGGGAAGTTCAAGTTTCTTGAGTCAAAAGTAAGAGAAAAGAGAGTGAAGCAAAGCAAAGGCATTGGTAGCAGGGGAGGGAGGGAGGGAGAAATGGAAGGAATGAGAATTGAATGAGGAGACGAAGAAGGAAAGGTAAAAGCAAGAAATAGAGCCACTGAATTACAGGACAAGAACAGTAACACTCAAAATAAAGGGTTTCCATACCAATCAATCACTCATAGCCGAGCTGTGTGCGTGATTCAGCACACGGCTGTGGAAAATAACCTGAAAGACAAGGGTGTTTAGCAGCCCTCCTCCTGAGCTGTGCATCAGTGTCTCCTGAAGAGTCCCAGCTTATCTTTGGTCAATTAATTTCATCTATGGGTGTCAGATTCAGGAATTGGTATTTTTAACAAGTCCCAACATTGATTTTCCTTTTTTAAAAGTGTTGAAAAGTGACTTAGCAGGGTGTCTTAAAGAAGACATAGATTTAAAGGAGAGCATGTTTCATTATTGTTTGTACTTAGATGACCATATAATAGTACCAATCATACTAGGAAAATAAGAAAGAAAATTCACTGGTGTCATTGAAAATAGGAGAAAAAGTTTGAGGGAGTTAGCTAAAGTAAAAGGTCAGAGAAGTACAAATCAGAGAAAATATCACTTAAAAGCAAGTACATTTTATTTATTTATTTTTAAATATGAACATAACAGCTAATGGTTCTCTAGAGAAACAGAAACAAAGAGTTGAGAGTGGTTTTCAGGATGTTGTCTGAAGATGGAGTTTTGGAGGAATATCCCTCTAAGGTCCCTTGGAAAACTTTTGTTTTTGCTGTCAGATCCTACAACAGTAGTGGTGGTTGTTAACTGTTGTCCAGTAGATTCTGACTCATAGAGACCCTTTACAGAGTTTCTGATGAGCAGCTCGTGGGTTTGAACCATTGACCTTGTGGTTGGCAGTCCTGTGCTTTTCCTACAATGCCATATAATTCAGGACAACCACTTTACTTAGAAATAACTAATTGATCCAAATCAGCTTGATTACACCTAACAACAATGAAGTACTTAATTGCAACTGGCCTACTATTTTATCTAAGGAGCTCTGGTAACAGTGGCTATGAGTTTGTCTGCTAACCAAAAGGTCAGCAGTTGGAAACTACCATCTGTTCTGTGGGAGAAAGATGAGACTCTCTGCTCTTGTAAAGATTTACATCCTCGGAAACCCTGTACAGGATCCCGATAAGTCGGCATCCACTCCACCGCACAGCACACGAAGGCACTTAAAAACAACAACCACCACAGCCAATTTAATAACGTTTGCAAGATCAGAGCCCATTGAAACTCTGTCCATGATGGTTGGCAATAGTCAATTGATTCTCCCCATCTACCCACCATGCCAATTCTGTTTCTATGCATAACAAGTAGCCATCTTTTCAGTGTTTGCTTCTCATCTTTCCATTGTTTTCCTGGTCTTTGTATCTATCCTTGTACCTTAACAAGATTCTTGTAGCTTTATAATATTTTGACATCTAACTAGACCAGTTGTTTCATGTTTATTGGATATGTTTTGGCTGTAATTGACTGTTCTTTGCTCACTCATATAACATTTAGAATGAATTGTTTTACTAATATTTAAAAAGAAAAGCTAATATCAACAAAATAATAAAATGACTGTCTGTAGCTTACAGGTTCTCTTCAAACTAAACTGGAATAGCTTACTTTACTAACAGATGAACCGTTTCAAGATCCTTTCTTTTCAGTAATGAAGTCAGTAACTCCCAATATAATGGTGTAATTTTTGACATACAAAGTTGTCTTTACCCCATGAACTGAACATTTCCCCATTACTCACGTCTTTGAAATTATAGCCTGTGATTCAAACAGAAGTATATTAGCTTTGAAATATATTATCATGTACCAAATATTTAGGAGTCCTGGCGTGGCACTGTGGGTTACCGCACCAGTCTGCGAAGCCATTTGAACTGCAAAGTCGGCAGTTCAAGCTCATCAGCTATGGGTCAGAACCGACTTGATAGCACTTAACAACAACAACCAAGTATTCTAGTTCAAATCAGGTTACATGCTAGGAGAGGACATATGTATTGTTCAATGGGTTGTTAGTATACATTTAGTGTATATGATAATCTGCCAGGATTTAACTTTGCCTTGTGACTCAAACTAAGAATTACAAGTGAAAGAGCAGATCTCCTCAACATTTGTAATTTCTAAAATAGTGACGTGGCAATATTTATAAATCTTTGTGTTTTAAGTAATTTATGAGTTCATCCTACTCTTACCATGGTTCAGGCACTGTGCAGGCATTACCAGCTGCAATCAAATTGGTTCTGAATCATGGAGTCCCAATGTGTACCAGAGCAGAAATGTTCTCCTTAGGATAAGTTATCATTCATGGCGACCCATGTGTGCCAAAGTGGAGTTATGATTCTGACGATTAGCTCTAACTCATGGTGATCCGTGAATGTCAGAGTGCATCTGAGCTTCATAAGACTGACTCTGACTCACGGCAACCCCGTGTGTGCCAGAGTGGAACTGTGGTCACTAGGATTCATTCTGACTCATGGTGATCACATTAGTGTCACAATGGAACTGTGCTCCTTACCACTGGTTCTGACTCATGGAAACCCCTATGAATGCAGAGTGAAATTGTGTTCCTTGGGATTGCTTCTGACTCAAAGAGACCAGTTAAAGATTGGAACTGAGCTCCTTAGAATTTTCTATGGTTGGTTTTTCAAATGTAACTTACCAGGCTGTCCTTCTGGGTGAACTCAAACAGCCAGTCTTTCGGTCAGCAGAGAGCACATTATCATTGCACTGTTATGCTGTCGGAGACTCCATGTAGCTAGGGAAAATAAAGCAACAAAGATGAACATTCTCTGGAAAAAAAACATAAAAATGTTAAATAAGGATGAGGCAGAAAATAACAGAAAAAGGCAGAATAAAAGTTTGTTTACAAGACCTCAGAAAATCACTTGAATGCTTTTAAATAACGTGGTTTGATATTCAGATACATTATCAGGAGGGACTAGTCCCTGGAGAAGGACATAGAGAGTCAGCAAAAAAGAGGAAGACCCCCAATGAGACACATTGGCACAGTGGCAACAGCAGTGGGCTCAGATATAACCAAAAGTGTGAGGCAGGCACAGGACCAGGTAGAGTTTTAGTCTGTTGTGGTTAGGGTCACTATGGCTATGAACTGGTCAAAGGCACCTAACAACAACAAAACTTTTATATAAAACTTTAGTAACCAAACACAAACAAACACCATGCAACTAGGTGACACATACAGTGAGAAAAAGAGTTATATAGCCACTTTAAAAGAACATCACAAAAGAATGTTACAATGGCTAATGTCTGGAGAAGGATAAGCAAATGCTACAATAGTTTTTTATTCATGTTTTATGTGGAGGAATTATTAGCTGTGAATTTGAGAACCTATTAGTGGTTTTCCCGACTCAGTCTTTAATTTTAATTTTAACAAAATTTATTCTTCCTTTCTTTTTAAAAACATAAAAAAATAAAAAAAGAATCATGTAGAAAGCTTGGAACATAAAGAAGCAAATTGCTCATAATTCAAATATTGCTGTTAAGTGCCATGAAGACGGTGTCAGGTTTCTGAGGCTTTAAATCTTTTCAGGAACAGAAAACTTTATCTTTCTCGCACTAAGTAGCTTGTGAACTCTAACTTCTGACTTTGCTGTTTGAAGTCAAATGCTTATCATATGGACTCACCATGCTCCCATAGTTCTAACAGGATTTATATTTTAAAACACATGCAAGCCTGTTTCTGTCAAGTTGATTCTGACTCATAGTGACCAGACCAAGAAGAACAGTCCCATGGGATTCCTAACATGGCTTCTTCACAGAAGCAGATTGCCTGGTCTTTCTGCTGCTGAACCATTGGGTGAGTTTGAACTATATGTGTGTTATGTGGGGAGTCCTGGTGTGACACTGTAGGCTACTCTGCTGGACTGCAAGGTCGGTTTAAACCACAAGACTAGCAGTTCAAGCTCATCAGCTGCTCCCAGAAACCCTATGCAGGGTTGCTATGGGTTAGAACCAACTCGATGGCACTTAACAATAACAACATGTCTGTACTGTACGTTAATTGTCCTATTAATTTCCTCTATCTCGCTTGTCATCAATCAACAATAGCACTGTTTGATATTAACTTTTTAAAAGCAATCTTGGGCATAAAAATGACTAATCTATCAGATGTGCAATTTTTTAATTGACTGTTAGCATGTTTGTATTCAAAAGGAAGGCTGTTGACTATGGCACATCATTTTTGACTTGGTGTTGAGTCTGTTTTTTTATAGTGTTTGATTAGTGTCAGACTGTTAGGGAGCATGCCACAGACTGAGGCTTTGAATGCCTCATAGCTCTGTTATAAGACCAGTTGGCAGCCGTTCTGCCATGGAGATGAAGGCTGGGATATTACAGCTTTACTATTAAGTGGTGAGGAAAGCCGCAGGGAGCAAAGAGTTTTTGTTTGTACAGGAAAAATTGCCTGGTAGTGACAGAGATTCATTTCAAAGCTTTCATGAAACTTTCTATGATTTCCCTAGAGATTTCTCCAGGGGTCATAGAAGAATGGGGAAAACATCCTGGCCCTTCTATTCTTGCTAGAAGAAAGGAAAATTAATCTAGGGGAGTTTGAGCTGGCTCTCTTTTCCTCGGAAAAGAGCCTCTTCTGTGAGGACTCTTAGCTATTTGAGACTCTCTCTCTATGTACTGTTTTGGTCTAGTTTCCGTTGTTGGATACTAGGAGTGCTGATCACAATATGGACACCTCTTTGTGTGTTCCCTCTTACAACATTAATATATACTCAGTAGGTGAATTGAGCGGACTTAAATGGTGCCGGATTCCCTGGAAAATGCTTAACTCCTAACAGAAAGGTCAAAGGTTTGAGTTCACCCACAGGCACCAAGGAGTCCTGGTGTGGTGCTGTAGACTAATGCTTCAAATGCAAACTCATTTGAATTACAAGGTTGATGGTTCAAGCTCACCAGCTGTTCCTTGGAAACCCTATACAGGGTCACTATGGGTAGGAATCGACTCAACGGCACTTTAACAACCGCATACAATATATTGCAAGGTCAGCAGCTGGAAACTACCAGCTGTTCCGTGGGAGAAAGATGAAGCTTTCTGCTCCCGTAAAGATTTACAGCCTTGGAAATTCAGCACAGGGTCGCTATGAGTTGGAACCCACTCCACGGCACATAACAACAACAACAACAACAACAACAACAAGGGAGGAGTCCTAGTATGGTGCCATGAGTTAATGTGCTGGACTGAAAAGTTGGTTTGAACTACAAGGTCAGTGGTTCAAGCTCACCAGCTGCTCCTCAGAAACCAACTTGAAGGTACTTAACAACAACAACATTAACAAGGGAAGTCCAGGTGGGGAACTGTAGGATAAGCACTGCAGTCCTAACTGTAAGGGTGTAGTTTGAACCCACCAGTCACTACTTAGAAATGCTATACAGGGTAGTTGTGAATTGGAACTGACTCTATGGCACTTAACAACAACAGCAAGAAGGAGCCCTAATGGTGTAGTGGGTTAAGTATTGTGCTACTAACTGCAAAGTCAGTGGTTCAAACCCACCACAGGAGTAAGGTGAGGCAGTCTACTTTGGTAAAGATTTACAACCTCGAAAACCCTAGGGAACAGTTCTACTATGTCCTACAGGGTCACCATGAATTGGAATGGACTCGATAGCAGTAGGAGTAGGTTTTGTAGAGAGGTGATTGGGTGTTGATTCCATTGGCAGGTAATCAGAAGAAATTTACCACAATTAAAAATATACATGCGTTCAGACAGTAATTACATTTCTAAGAATTTATTCCTAGGATATTTACTGCAGCATTGTTGAAAATATGAAAATATTAGATAAAAGCTACTAGTTGACTAAATTATGATAGATGGATACAATGGAGCGTCATGTGGCTCTATACATCTGCTTTAACAACCTCCAAAATATATTGTTGGTAATTGAACAAACAAGGTACAGAAAATTATGTAGAGTTTGACACTATTAAAAAACCAAGATAGATTTTTTTTTTCTTTCACAAATTCACTTAGATATGTGCATACACAGAATGCACAACAGAGGGTGCCCTGGAAAGACCATTATAGTGTCTTGATAGTTGAGCGGTTGTAGAATGGAATGATAATATTTCCTTTTAAATTTTATACCATTTCAATGAATCACTCCATCAGAAATAAATAGATACAATTTAAACACTATTGGAAGAGGGAAAATATAAATAAAGACATCTGTTATGAATGGATTTAAATTTACATTTCTTGTTTTTGTTGTATACACTGTGTTCTTAGATGTGTCAGAAACTCTTATATTGTTGGTTAGTGCTGCTGAGTCCATCATGACTCATCATGACCCTGTATAGTGTTTATGTGGAACAGCTGGTGGGTTTGAACAGTCAACCTTGTGATTAGCAGTCCAGTGCTTTCCTTACAGTGCCATACCAGAACACCACTTATATGTCTATAATATTTCATTGTTTTGAACACTGTTGTTGTTAATTGCCATGGAGTTAGTTCCAACTCATAGCAATCCTCTGTATGATTTCTGAAGTTGTGAGAACTTCCAGGGGTGTAAGCCAGATTCAGAAGTAACAGTTGAATGAGGGATATCATTACTGATGTCTGATGGATATTGGCTGAAAGCAGAGAATATCAGAAAGATGTTTACCTGGGCTTTATTGACTATGCAAAGGCTTTCGATTGTGTGGATCATGACAAGCTATGGACAACAT
>NW_006408539.1:27749060-27768395 GCF_000296735.1 Chrysochloris asiatica
CAACGTTGCAAAGTATGAGTATTCCAGAACACTTAATTGTGCTCATGAAGAATCTGTACATGGACCAAGAGGCAGTTGTTCGAACAAAACATGGGAACACTGAATGGTTTAAAATTAGGAATTGTGTGCAACAGGGTTGTATTCTTTCACCATACTTGTTCAACCTGTATGCTGAGCAAATAATCTGAGAAGCTGGATTATATGAAGAAAAACGTGGTATCAGGATTGGAGACCCGCAGCTAGATGGATTGACAAAATGACAGCATCAATGGGCTCAAGCATGGCAATGATAGTGAGGATGGTCCAGGATCAGGCAGTGTTTTGTTCTTCTGTGCATATGAGTCAATACCGACTTGATGGCACCTAACAACAGAAAAGCTATGGTGGTGGTGGTGTGTCCTCAAGTCAATTCCAACTCACAGTGACCATATACAAGGTTTTTTGACACTGTAAATCTTTACAGCATCAGAAAGTCTCATCTTTCTCCCATGGAGCTATTATTAGATTTGAACTGCTGACCTGTGATTAGCAGCCCAGCTCATAACCACTGCATTTCCAGGGCTCCTTAGAAGAACTGTGAGCATAGTTTTAATTGTGTCTTAATTTGCTCTAATAAATTGTACACATCGTATTGTTAAATCAGTTAAATGTTCGATGTAATTCTAACTGATACATTTCTGAAACTTTTAGTACCTTGACCATACTGGATTTGAAAACTCAAATTTGGGGATTTCATTGTGGGGCATTATGGAAGTAATTCAGTGGGTGAAATACCTCTCTAACTATATTTTTAAAGAATAAGCCATTAAGTTATCATTTTGAATTGGTAAAATAATATTTGTTCCCATTGTAATAGTTCATGATTCACAACCATTCTAAAGGATCCATTTCTCTATGTAATGCTGTTTAAAATTTCCCCTTAAATTACTAGATACATCCAGTAATTTGCGATCTCTTTAGCTTCTTGACTCATGCTGTCAGTACAGCATGGCCACTTCAATGAGGGCATTGCCAGTGAAATCATTCATATCTATAAAAGCCTCAGTCTTTATTCTGGGATGATAAAAACTGCTTACTTGGAGTATCATCATATAATATTGGATACTCATGAATTAACACAACAAGAAAATAGTGGGAGAGTAAAAAAGAAAGTGATTCTATGTGCTATGTTTTTAGCTATCAAATACAGACATAAAACTGGAATTAGTAAACGTGTATTTGGATGCCCCACCCACTATGACACTGGTGTTGTCAAACAGAAACTAGGGTTTGCTGCCTGTCACTGTTAAAATCACAGAGACGGAGAGATCCAATCCAAGCTTTATTAGCATCAGACTGGAAGATGGAGAATATTCTCAAGATCGTCCTGTCTTTCAAAAAGAGCAGGCACATTATATAGGGTAAGTTACATTTGGATGTATACTTCATCTATTTTAACATCAAGATAGCAATAAACTTCCTCAAACATTCTACCTTTAGGGAAAAATAAACTATAAAGCAAACTCCCTCAAGCATTCTGCCTTTAGGGTCTCAGCTGCTTAATTCCTGAGATAACTATCTGAGTGGGTTTAATCACATTTAGGAGCTCTGGTAGCGTAGTGGTTATGAATCTGGCTGTGAACCGCAAGGTCAGCAGTTCGAAACTACCAGCTGCTCTGCAGGAGAAAGATGAGGCTTTCTGCTCCCGTAAGGATTTACAGCCTCAGAAACCCTGTTCAGGGTCGCTATGGGTTGGAACCAACTCGATGGCACTTAACAACAACATTCTCCTTTTAGGGCCAGAAGGTCATCTTAGCTAACTTTTAATCTTTCTCATTTGCAGGGTCTTCACTTGAGACCTAATGATTGCTTGACTCCATTTTATTTAGGTCAGTAAATGCATTCTATTAGTGGATTTGTCTGACAGCACCAGCTGACTGGCAGTGGACATAAGGGAAAAGATGCTGGAAGATGTTGTGGAATCTGAATCTCACTGCCAAAGGTCACTCAGTCATCACAAAGGGAACACATACTTGTGCCATGGCAAAGCTAGCAACACCACTTTAACCAAGTGCCTATGGTTACCAGGATCAACATTTCAACATTACATTCTTCCTCACAAAGTGCAAAACCAAGAATGACAAACTTTCACCCAGCATTGTTGAAGAGACATTGTTCATCTGAAACTTGACCCTGGAAAGCATCAGATTAATACAGAATATGGAGAAATCCATGAAACTATGACTCTGCATTAATTAAAACAAAACAAAACAAAACAAAACAAAAAAAACTATGCCATGAAAAGAAAACACAGATGGAATGATTCTTCTAATTTAAAAGTCACAAAACAGGCCTCACAAGCACATATACCACACAGGCCACAGTTCTTTCTGGGAGCAAAACGACAACAGTTTTACAAATATATTGAACACTGGCGAGAGTTCTCCTGATATGGCACCATAGGATAAGCACTGAACTGGTAAACACAACAGTTCAAGCCCACCAGCCACTCCTCAGAATCTCTATACATAGTCTCTGTGAGTCAGAACTAGCTCAGAGGCATTTAACAATAGCAGAGAGAATATAAATATGGGCTGAGTTCAGATGACATCTTTAGATGACTGTTAACCTCAGTAACAATGATGGGAATGCAGTTTTGTAGAGAAGGCCCTTATGTTGAGGAGCTGCATACTGAAGTCTGTATATTGTAAGTATTAGGTCTGTACACTACGTAATCTCCACCACTCCTCTATCAGTTTGCTATACTGTTGTGGCTTGTGAGTTGCTGTGATTCTGGAGGATATGCCATGGGTATTTTAAATACTTGCAGGGTCACCTACAAGAAGCTTTGGTAGCATTGTTGTTGTTGTTGTTAAGTGCCATTGAGTCGGTTCCGACCCATAGCGACCTTGTATAGGGTTTCCGAGGGTGTAAATCTTTACGGGAGTTCTGTGGGAGAAAGATGAGGCTTTCTGCTCCCATAAAGATTTACAGCCTCGGAGACCCTGTTCAGGGTCGCTATGATTCAGAACCAACTCTATGGCACATAACAACAACAACAACAAGGGTCACCATGATGGACAAGTTTCGGATGAACTTCCAGACAAAGATAGACTAGGAAGAAGAGATGAACTACTTCCAAATATTTTGTCACTGAAAACATTATGAATAGCAGAGAAACACTTTCAGTTATAGTGCCCAAAAATGAGACCCTCAGGTTGGAAGGCACTCAAAGTGCGACTGGGGAAGAGCCGCTTCCTCAACATACAGTTGACCGTGATGATGCGAAAGGAGTAAGGCCTCAGGAGTAAAGCCCTCAGGACCTTCATCTGCTGATGGGGCACAACTAAAAATAAAGAGAAATAGCTGTAAACATCCATTAATAATCAGAACATGGAATGTATGAATTATGACTCTAGGAAAATTGGAAATTGTCAAAACTGAAATGGAACGCATAAACATCAATATCTTAGGCATTAGTGACTGAAATGGACTGGTATTGGCCATTTTGAATCTGACAACCACATGGTTTACTATGCCGGGAATGAAAAATATGCAGATGATACAATCTTGCTTGCTGAAAGTGAAGAGGACTTAAAATATTTACTGATGAAGATCAAAGAACACAGCCTTCGGTTTGGGTTGCATCTCAATGTAAAGAAAACAAAAATCCTCACCACTGGACCAATAAACAACATTCTTATCAATGGAGAAAAAAATTGAAGTTATAAAGAACTTCATTCTTCTTGGATCAACAATCAACACTCATAGAAGCAGCAGTCAAGAAATCAAACGATGTATTACATTAGGCAAATCTGCTGCATGAAACCGCTTTAAAGTGTTGAAGAGCAAAGATGTCAGCTTGAAGACTAAGGTGTGCCTGACCCAAGCCATGGTATTTTCAGTAACCTCATATGCATGTGAAAGTTGGACAGTGAATAAGGAAGATCATAGAAGAATTGATGCATTTGAGTTATAGTGTTGGAGGAGAATATTGAAAGTGCCATGGGCTGCCAAAAGAACCAACAGATCTGTGTTGGAAGAAGTGTAGCCAGAGTATTCCTTGGAAGCCAGGATGGCCAAACTTCGTCTCTCAAACTTCAGACATATTGTTAGGCGGGACCAGTCACTGGAGAAGGATATCATGTTTGGTAAGGTGGAGGGTCAGAGAAAAAGAGGAAGACCTCCAGTGAAATGGATTGGCAAAGTGGCAGCATCAATGGGCTCAAGCATGGCAACAGTAATGAGGTTGGCCCAGGATCGGGCAATGTTTCGTTCTGTTGTGCACAGGGTTGCTATGAGTCAGTACCAACTCCATGGCACCTACCAACAGCAACAACAGTGGACATTTACATACCAGAGAGACCCCCCAACTCAATGATCAGATCTCTTCTCTATGTATGCAAACTCTATGATCTATCTCATGGATTAAAATATTTCCTACATATTGTGGGAGTCCTGGTGTGGCATTGTATGGTGAGCACTGGACTGCTAACTGTAAAGTTGGTGGTTCAAACCCACCAGCAACTCCTTGAAAAACCACAAACAGGATGGCTATGAGTCTGAACCAATTCAATGGCACTTAACAATAACACATATTTTTGACAACCAAATTTACATGCTTAATCCCAATCGCTCTTCTGATTCTGGGTTTATATTCTAAGGAAGACATGACATCTCCATATAGATGTCCAACAGTCATCTCAGAATTAATATATTCAAAACCATAAACTCAACTTCCCATAAAAATCTCCTCTCCTTATGTACTCCTTCCATGATAGTGTATTTTTATTCTTCCAATCGCTCTTGAAACCTTATAATTATTGTTGAATTCATTTCTCAACTTCAATGTATCACTGGTTTTTGTTTCAAATAAGACATCAAATCTGGCCATATGCATTGGCCAAGCAACCCACCCATCAGTACCTTTCTCTGGGATTAACTATACCTCTCACTGGTCTCCCCTTTTTCTCAATATATGTTTTTCACATGGCAATTCAAAGAGTCCTGTCCTATTTGCCACAGAATCCCGAGGTCCTGCTAGCCTTCTTGTTGCTCCTCGCACACATTAAGGATGCTTTTTGCTTGATTTGAATTAGAAATAACCTGATTTGTACTTAAAATAATCCAATGGGATCATTATAGCCATGCAAATGCATTTGGAGTAAGAAAGCTCAAACACTTGTTGTAAGTAATTAATATATTATGAAGCATGTGCCAGGTTATTGTACAAAACACCACGCGTCTTTGAGCTCATTAGTTACATGAAGTGAATCCATTTAAGCTACTTATTAACAAAAAGGTCAGCATGTAGCAATTAAGTCAACTTCCATCACTGAAGGATGTTTCTCAATCCTTCTGTTGACATTAAAACCATGTGGGCCTTCAAAGCATTTTTCCAAATGTTTCTTTTTATCAACTGAAAAATTTTATTAATAACCAAAAGGATTTCAAAGGTTACATCTGAATATCAAATAACTATCTAATCGCTAACAGCTGGAATGGGTAAGACTGATCATTTTGGGGGAAAATAAAACCACTAGCCTGTAATACGTTCTGTTTGAGTTCCTGCAATAGCAAACTCAGTCTTCCCGACATCCAGAACAGATTATTTTGAATAGTCCTCCTCTATATGACAAAATAATTTCCAGTAATAAAATCTATGACATATTCCAAAAGAGCTACAGACATTGTGTTCATTTTCTCCTGTTTTGACTTTCTAATTGCTTTTTGTTTGATTGATTGAGTTCCATTGGATCAATGTGTCTTTCATATTAGTAAGGACAGCCCACTTCAAATTCATCAACTTTCAAGTCTGCTTCTTTTGTTAAACTCCACGATACAGTTGCTTCTGACTCCTGGCGACCCGTGTGTATCAGACTATGATTGTGCTTGCTAGGGTTTTCACTGGGTCTTTTTTTCAGAAGCAGATTGTCAGAACTCTGAGGCACATATTCCAACATTTTGGTTAACTTTCAAATGCTTCACTGTCTTTGCTACCCAGGGATTCCCAAAAGGATGTGTGCAATCCAGGAAGACTTGACATGCGTAATTTTCAAGGATTTATAGTATTTAGCAAAGCAACCCTTTGTCTTGGAGTCAACTCAGACTCATAGTGATCCTGTCACAGAGTCAACCTGCCCTATAGCGTTTCCAAGGCTGTGATCTGTCTGAGAGCTGACTGCCATAGCTTTCTCTCCAAGTGGTTGATAGGTTCCAACTGCTGACCTTTTGGTTAGCATCGCTTAGCCACTGACCCCCCAGGATTCCTTTAATAAAACCAAGCCATATCCAAATGTTACAACTTTGGTATTTAATCAATCCTGTTGCTGATACAATTTTTCATTCATTCTTTGCTTTAAAACAAGCAATTCAAAATTAAAATAGAAACATAATTTTCAAACTTGAAAATGTTAATATTCAGTTGGGTATTATATATGAATTTTGCCAAATCAAAATTATTATACCTCAAAGTTCTCTCTATTTTAAATTTTTATCTAAATAAAATCAAAAAGGTCCTATAGGAATGGAGGTCCAAAAAGGAATGGAGCCCTGGTGGTGCAATGGTTAAATGCTGGGCTGCTGTCCAACTGGTCAGCAGCTCAAATCCACCAGATGACCCAAGAGCGAAAAATACTTGCTTTCTTAAACACTTACAGCTTTGGAAACCCTGTGCACATGTACACTGTCCTGTAGGGTCACTATGAGTCAGAATGGATTTGAAGGCAGTGGTTTTATAGAGGATGAACTCTTGTGACCCTTCACAGTCTGTATCCAGGGCTAACTCTCCAGCAGTTTATCCTTGGTATGACAACGCATATAGAAAGTCAAGATAGTTGTATGTTTGGGGATCAAGAGGAACACTTTTAAATAATAATTTTCTTTTCAATATAGGAACAATCTCCAGGGCAATCCCTCTCAATTGGTTCCTGTAACAAATGTGAAGATGGTGAAAAGAAGAAACAATACAAAACTTTATAATAATAATTGGATGCTAGAATTCATGAGTCCACCTTAATTTTAGGACAGATGAACTGGATTGAGAAAACCTACACAGTGGCCTCTACCAATGGGCTCAAACCGAACAATGATTGAGAAGATGACACTGAATCAGGCAGGGTTGAGTTCTATTGTTTCCTCTAAGTGGGGATCAACTCAACAGCAACCATACAACAAAGCTTTCAACACCCAGTACACTAAGGGCTGACATCCTAAATAGAAAGGTAAGAGAGATGTGCGTCACCTCTTTCCTATCTATCCTCTCATCTGAAAAACTCGTATTAATGATGGTTCCTTTCTTTTCTCTTTCAGTTCCTGAAAGGGAAGGGGAAAGTCTTTTATATACCAGAGTTATAAATCAATTTATCCAAGTTACTTCTAATATTTTTATCATTTTGTTTAACTTCAAATGTTTGATGGATATGAACACTATTCTATTACAATGAGAAAGTCTTTCCTGCTTATGCAAATTTTTTAATAAAGAGCTTCATCTTTTCTTATCTGTAACAACAAGTAAGGAACCCTTGTAGTATAGTGGATTACACATTGGCCTGCTAACTACAAGGTCAGCAGTTTGAATCCACCATTCTGTGATTTTAGGATTCTCTGGTACATAGAATGCTCTCTCTGCTCTGTGTCATGGGTGAACAATGAGACTTTATGTTCCCATAAAGATTTACACCCTCAGAAACCCTTTACATGGTTACTACAAGTCGGAACCAACTTTCCTACTCACAGCCAGCCAGCCAGCCAACAAACATCAGTTTTTGAACCCCAATATCTTTCCTGTGATTTGAAACACCATCTGTACACTAGAACGCCTTTCTGTGTCAGATTGTGTTGTCCACTGTTGGCAAAGCCAATATAAGTTCCACCCTCAGTGATCTTCTTATGACATAACACCAACACGACTCTTTAGAGATGGGATATATGTCCCCTTCCATTTGAACTTGGGCAGAACTTATATCCAACTCAGCCAGTAGATTGTGAAGGTGACCTGCTATGTGACTCCTGAAGTCATACAATGCACTTTTTTGGATAACAATACTTTGATTCTGTTTCTAGATGTTCAACTTCTTGTCAGTGACACAGAGCAGAGAGAGCATTCTGTGTGCCAGAGAATCCTAAAAGCACAGAATCCTAACCTTCCCAGGCTTCCACAGTAAAGCTCCATGTTTCTAGTCCAGATCTCTTCACCAAGGATGCAAAGAGCTGCTAGGGAGAGATGAGACCCTAGCAGGAGAAAAATTTGGCCGGCCCAGCCCTAGGGGGACCCACAGCTACAGGCTTAGTACAGCCTGGCTAACACAATCAGTGCCTGCCAAGTGCTGGAGAGAGGTAGAACACATTTTGCATGACTCCAAAATTCTTGCCTGTTTCTTTCATTGGCCGATAGCATTCCTCTTTTCAGTCCTGGTTTGTCTATTTGTTGTACATGGTTGTTCTTGAACTGCTTAAGGATGGATACAATTCCACAAGTACTTCAAAGCCTCATGGTGGACAGGCTTCAGGAAGCTCCCAGATTAAGACAGGCTCAACGAAAGGACTGGTGTTCTACTTCTGAAAATGAACCAATGAAAACTCTGTGACTCCCGATCAAATAGTGCCTGATAGAGTGTGGGAAGATGAGCCTCCAAGCCTGGGAAGCACTCAGAACATACAGTGCCCACCACCATGGACTAGAACACATAAGAGATGGTACCGATGGTGAGATTTTAGAGTTGACTTGGGAGCAGTTAAGAATCTGAGCAGCTGTAGGATAAGCACTGGACTCTGAACCACAAGGTCTGCAGTTCAAACCCACCAGTGTTCCTCAGAAACCCTATACAGGGTCTCTGTGAGTTGAAACCAACTTGACGGCACATTACAATAAGAACCTGAGGAGGCCAGGCCATTCCTGGGAACTAGAGCTGCCCCTGAACTCCACACAAGACCTGTATTTACAGTTTGACCTCTAACATTAGCTCCTTGTCATCAGCTCCTTGTCACATTTCCTATTCTACTCAAATACTTGTACTTTGCAAATGGCACAATGCATATAGCACGGAAAGAGCATAAGAATATCAATGCTTACAGATAATACCCACTCAACCTGTCTTCAGTGACTGGATGATCAGAGCTCAACTGGAAGATGAAAGAAGAGGAAAAAAAAAGAGTAATCTGATACAGACCCAGAGAGGGAGAGGGACTGTGTGCTGATGCGCTGGTGGCTGGCTTGTAGTGTATATCCTTCGGTTGGTTGATGATGCATGGAGGGGATTGTAACCATGGCAATGAAAGGAAATACGATATGATGTATGTAAAGCTAATGTTATCCCGTATAAACTATCACATAATTCACAATAATATATTTTAAAAAATACATTCAAGCAAATCTGAATGAAATAAACTTTGTGATTTAAAAAAATTTTTTTTTTTTTTAAATGCTATGCAGTTCTACTTTGTTATGAAGTTCAATTTTGGGGTCAACATGATTCAGAACTGACTCAATGACACCTGGTTTGGTTTCAGTTTTGATTGACTTCCATTATGATAAGATAAAATTGGAACCTTATTATCTAGAACTCATATGAATACTATAGTTGTAGCCATTCAGTATGTAGATGAGCAAATAATCAGAGAAGCTATACTATCTAAAAAAAAAAATTGCAGCATCAGGATTAGAGTAAAAATTATTAACAACCAGACATATACTGATGACAAAGCCTTGTTTCCCAAAAGTAAAGTGAATTGAATCACTTACTGATGAAAATCACTACGGATTATATCTGAACATTAAAAAAAAAAAAAGAAAAAGAAAAGGAAATCCTCACAACTGGACCAATAAGCAGCATCACAATAAATGGAGAAAAGGTTGAAGTTGTGAAGGATTTCATTTTACTTGGATCCACAATCAAACCCCAGGGTAACAGCAATCATGAGTGAAATAATGCATTACATGGGTAAATCTGCTAGAAAAGACCTCTTTTAAGATCTTAAAATACATATATATGTCACTATGACAACTAAGATGTGCTTATCTCAAGCTATGATTTTTCAACCATCTCATATTCAGGAAAAAAAAAACAAACAAACTGGACAATATAACAGGAAAAGCAAAGAAGATTTGCTATAATTGAATTATGGTGTTGAAAAAGAAAATTGAATACACCATGAACAGAAGAACTTTGTTTAGTTTACTTTGGATATATTAACAGGAAGGACTAATCCCAGAAAAAAAGGATACCCACATTGTAGAGCTCTGGTAGCGTAGTGGTTACGAATCGGGCTGCGAACCTTAAGGTCAGCGGTTCGAAACTACCAGCCGCTCCACGGGAGAAAGATGAGGCTTTCTACTCCCGTAAAGATTTACACCCTCGGAAACCCTATACAGGGTCGCTATGGGTCGGAACCGACTCGACGGCACTTAACAACAACAACAACAACATTGTAGAGGTTCAGTGAAAAGGAGGAAGAAACTCAAGTGACAGTGGCTAAGGCAACAGAGGCACCATAGAGGCAAATACACCTACTATTGTAAGGATACAGCAGGGCCAGAGGATGTTTAATTCTGTAATACCTAGTCTTGTCAGTCATAATTGACTCCAAAGCACCTAACAAAAACATTTAGAATTGTTTTTAAAGTTTTGATTGTGAATTGAGTGATAGTTTACATCGGAGAACATAGGTTTTACACTCATTGTTTCATTGCAATGATTACAAACTCCTCTGTGCATCATCATTCAACAGTTTTTGCTTCTATTCTCTCTATTGTTTGTTTTGTTTTGTTTTTTGAGGGGTGGGGATGTACACAAAAATTCAGGAATATATAATCATTTAAACAACCAAAGGCATATTCTGCAAGCCTGCTTCCTGGCTGACAGTACACAGACTTTCCCTTTCCTTGAGTCTAGAGTCCTCAGCTGCTCTGTTTCTCCATGTCATCATCTCTGCCTCCATCTCTGGTGTGGCTGCTTCTCTGGATAGGATACCACAATCCACCCATGCTCTTCTCCCTTGGTGGTCCTAGGGTCCTCTGTTCCTGGACTATAAGATTAACTACTCCCCGCCTTTTGTTATAAAACTTCTACCTTTACAGTTGTGATAGTTGCAGTTAGTCATGGTAACAATTCCTCACTATTGAATCATAAGAATCTTATCCCCATTTTCTTTCAACATACCAGTCTAGACAAGATTAAAAAAAAAAGTATTCAGTGGGAATTCTACCTTCCCCTGCACACTCTGAAACTAAACTCCCTCTTGAAAACTTGTAAACCAGTCACTTTGTGCCTCTATCACCTCCCAATTTTAGGTAGCCAATGTCTAAGTTGTCCATTCCTATCAACCCTGTATACAGAGGGAACAGGATTGATAATTGATGTGACGAATCCTTCCTCCTCAGCTGGTATTTTGAACTACCACATCCATAAGTAGAGGTCAAATTGTAGCAATTTACACTTGTTTCCTTTATCAAATATTGAAAAAACATTAAGAATTTAAGATATTTTTAGCTGCAATTACTAATGGTTAATGGCCTTTCATCTTATACTCCCAAACTTGATTCCTCCTCTATTTTGGTAGTAATAAACACACATGTGGAACTTAGAGTTTCAGGGCAGGTCAAATGTGTGAACCCATGCTGTTATAGGTCCTGAATATCTTGAGTAACAGAATAGGGTAGGTACTTCTTAGAGTGCATATATCTTTCTCTCTCATCAGTCGAATTTTCTCTAATGCCTGTCTCTTCCTGTCTTTCTGTCTCTCATCTTCTTTCTTCTTCCCATCTCTTCCTTATTCTTTTTTTCTTTGTCTTCCTCCAAGCATGATGAAATCCCTTTTTGCTTTTGAAGGGAAAAAAATAGAGCACTGTATTTGCTAATAGAACCCTGGTGGTATCGTTGACTATCCATTGGGCTAATAATCACAAGGTCAGCAGTTTGAATGCAACAGTCCCTCCACAGGAGAAGGAGGAAGATATGTGCTTCTGTAAAGATTTATAGTCTCAGAAACCCTACACATGGTAGCTACGAGTTGGAATCAACTTGATGGCAGCTTTTTGGGGAGGGTTGGATGGTTATTTGCTAATAAGGATCCTTGATGGCAAAATGGATTGAGCATTCGGTTACTAGTTGACAGGTCAGCAATTCCAACCCACCAGTTGCTCCTTGGGAGAAGGACGAAGATGCCTGTTTCCATAAAGACTTAGTCTTGGAAACCCTGTGGAGCACTCCTACTCTGTCCTGTAGAGTTGCTATGAGTTGGAATCAACTCGATGACAGTGGGTTGGGTGGATTTCACTTGTGGGTTGGGTGGGTTTCACTTCTGCCAGCATTGACTGCACAGCTGTTTCCAGTCTCTTACTGATGCCTGAGTATAGGAATTCTCTTGGAAACTCCACCCAAGTATCTGCTCAAGGCTTACACAGCATCAGTCTTAGTTCTCAACACCCAATTTTCAGGATGGTTGTAAGGTCATCCTTACAAAGACTGTAATCCACTTAGTAAAACGCATGTTATACATTATGTTTTCTATGCAATTAGTAATCACAAAAGTGTGTGGATATACTTTTGTTTGTTTTCCTTTTAGTTTTGGTTTCTATGGTGTTTCCTACTAAAGAGGCATTGCCCTTTGGTTAACTAAGCAGTCATTTCATTCTGGTGACTAGGGAGGTACATTGAGGCGTGCAGAGTCCCTGGTTCCTGATGGGCAGAAGGATGTTTACAAGAACGTGTTATTTAAACATGGAGGTTACTTGCTGTGATGTGAGATCTAAGCCAATATTGCTAGTGTCAGAGGGATTTGCTATTTCCTGGGGGCATCTGTGTAAACCCTGGTCCTATCACAAACTAGGTGATCTCATAGCTCATTCCATTATATCACCCATTTTTCTCACCTTATCATGCAGACATCTAGAGCTGAGGTCAGAAGTGCATGAAAGACACATTTATTCATAATTTAGAAATATTGTCAGCCATGCAAAGTCATGGCCTCCTTTATTTATCACACGGATCTCTTCATTTTTCCTCTTTCTTCCTGGTTATAGACAGTGATTGGCGAGGCATTCAATCTGTTTTATTTCATTCTAGTATTTTTTTCTGAATTTTAGGCGTCTGAACACCTTTTTCAAAAGGCAGTTGAACTCGATTTAAAATGACCCAAGATCCCAAGATTTGTCTAAAAACTTTGTTTTAATCATTATCTTGCATTGATTTTGAGACTTCTAGTCCTGCCGTGGCTCTGGACTGCTTACCACAGGTCACAATTCAAACCCACTAGCTACCTCTTGGCAATCCTAGGCAGGGTCCCTATAAGTCATAACCTACTGGACAACACTTAACAATAATCGCAGCATGTCACAAAACAATAAAAGTTACAGAATTCCAAAAATAAATGAGCATGGGAGGTTCAAGGCCCATGTTTATGTAGCTATGCTGTTGTGGTTGTTGTTAAGTGTCATCAAGTCAGTTTTGACCATAGTGACCCTGTATAGGGTTTCCAAGGAGCAGCTGGTGAGCTTGAACTGCCCAAACCAACTTTGCAGTACAGCGCATTAACCCACAGTATCACACCAGGACTAGCTATAGTTATGCAAAATTCAAGGAATTTTGAAATGACATAGTTGAAAGTTTATTTTGATAGCCTCAATTATTAATATTAGCCCAATGGTGACTTGTAAGCACCCTACTAACCCATACTCTCGTTACACACAAGCAACCCGGAAGGGAGGATACACCCATTCAAGATAGTCTTACAGAGTGCCACTACTTCTGAATGCAAACAGTTACAACACAGGTGCTGAGCTGCCAGCAGTTATGGATCTGTGATTTATTACTCCATCACAATGCCATTATAAAGAAATGCCTCTAGACAGGAATTGCCTTCCAAACTCTATCTATACTCACAGATGAGGCCACTTTTGCTAAAGGCTACATGGCTGTAATTCTTCCTATGCCAGGATTGTCCTTCTAACCATTTCTTCAAGGATTATTGGCTACTCCATGAACTGTGGCTTGTATTCTGAGCCGCATATTGATATTCATGTACAGCTCCATCAGACATTGGGATTTAGTCCATGTGTCTTGAATATTGCACATTGATTATCTAGTTTCCTACTTTGCTTAACCATCCTGTTTCATTGTTGTTGTTAAGTGCTAGTGAGTCAGTCCCGACACATCGAGACCCTCTATAGGGTTTCTGAGGACCAGGTGGTGAGTTTGAACCACTGATCTTGCAGTTCAAATTGAACTTGTGGTCAAGTGCTTTTCCTACAGAGCCACACTAGTATTCCAAGCCTGGGTTTAATGAGAGTGTTGTTTTCCTAGTTAAGTATGGACTTTGCTTTGTGCATTTCCTAAGATTAACTGATGGAACCAGTGTTTAATTCTCAGAGACTATTCACCTGTGAGACTCCTGGTGGGCAGCTGTAGAATAAGCAATGGACTGCAAACCACAAGGTCAGCTGTTCAAACCCACCCACCTGTAGCTTGATAGGTGGGTTTAAAGTCCATCCAAGATGAGGGTTTCTGCTCCTACAAAGATTTACTGATTCAAATGACTGAAAAATTTTCCGTGAAATTTTTTAAAAGATTCATTCCACTTTTCTCTCATCCTATCAATACCAAAAGGAAACCCTGGTAGCATAATGGATTACAAGTTGGGCTGCTCCCTGCAAGATCAGGTGTTCAAATCTACTAGCAGCTTCTTAGGAAAAAGGTGAGGTTTTCTGCTCCTGTAAAGAATTGGTGGTGGTGGTTATGTACCGAGGAGTCGGTTCCGACTCATAGCGACCCTGTACAGGGTTTCCCAGGCTATAAATATTTATGGGAGCAGAAAGCCTCATCTTTCTCCCCGCGGACCAGCTGGTAGTTTCCAACTGCTGACCCTGAGGTTCTCAGCAGCCCGATTCATAAACACTACGCTACCAGACTGGACACCTGGTGTGGCACTGTGGGTTAATGCGCCAGACTACAAAGCCATTTGAACTGCGAGATCGGCAGTTCAAGCTCACCAGCTGCTCCTTGGAAACCCTACAAAGGGTTGCAATGGGTCGGAACTGATTCGATGGCACTTAGCAACAGCAACAACTCATCTATAAGATATAAAGAATCACAGCCTTGGAAATCCTGTACAGGACTCTTACGAGTCTGAACCGAATTCACGGCACATAACCATCGCTGTCACCATAGATCCCAAACTTGCCTAGACTCTTGACACCTGATGCTGGGATTTGGGGCATAGATACTCTGTACTAGCATAGATAGAGTTCCTACAGTTAAAAGTACAAGAATACATTGTTTTACTGATGATCAAAAGTTCAGAGTCTCAGAGCCTGTAACAAGCAGTAAGTCTTTCTTGCTCAAACTGCGAATCCATAGCAGATTGAAGGCAAATCTCCTCTTTGAACTGCCTTCTGGGACCATCAATACTTTGTGCTCATTTATGAGTTTCATTTATTCTCTCTTTAAGCACTGCCATCTCACTCTTCCTTGTCTACACCACTTCTTACGACTCCAACAATCCTTCCCCAGATGATAGTTCCAAACTCTCTTTAAGCACTGCTTTTCTTTGATTCTTGCAGTCCTTTCACCAATAGTGCTCCCTGATGCGGGTCACACCTTCATCTCTGGTTGCCCTATGGTGTGTGTATATCCTAGAAATTCTAAATTGGAGTACAGGAATCCATACTGAAATTTAGTTTGCTTCCCTCAGTGTCTAGTGTGGATTACTGAACTAAAATAATATCTCAGGGTGTGTTCTTGTAAGCATTGGTATTTGATTTCTTAGAGGGAAAAATTTAGTATAAATAAGATTCGGTTATGGATATTGACCAGACTCAATGAAGCTAACGGGGAAAAAAAACAAAACAAAACAACAGTACAAATATTTGAGACAGTGAAAGCATTATTGTATATTTACAAAATGAAAAATATACCTACAACTATTAGTAGAATTTGTAAGAGTAGTTTTGCTCTAAATGTCTTGGTTGTTGACTGAATATTTGTACTCTGACAGTTTTGTGCCCTCAGAGAGAATGTTGCCTTGTCCCATCCTTCAGATCAGTTATAATTACATTAGCTACTAGGTCCATCCACCAGTCCTAAGCTATTTCTCACTTCCAGGATTCGATTATATCCTCCCACCCTGAGCTACTTCCACTTTGCCATTTATATATGTGATTATTGTATTCAGATTTATCCTTTCTACTAGGGATCTAAGGAACTCTGGTAACATAGTGGTTACGAATTGGGCTGTGAACTTCAAGGTCAGCAGTTCAAAACTACCAGCTGTTCCACACGAGAAAGATGATGCTTTCTGCTCCTGTAAAGATTACAGCCTCGGAAACCCTGTACAAGATCGCTATGAGTCGGAACCGACTCCATAGTACATAACCATCACCATCACTAGGGATAAAGGGGAGCACAGTGGTTTTGTAAAGTAAGCACTAGACTGTGAAAAAGAAAGTCAGTGGTTTGAGCCCACTAGCTGCACGTTAGCAGAATTATGAGGAAGCTTTATGCTCCCTCAAAGATGTTGTGACCCTATGCACAGCAGAATGAAACACTGCCCGATCCTGCGCCAACCTCACTACTGTTGCCATGCTTGAGTCCATCGATGCTGCCACTTTGCCAATCCATCTTATTGGGGGTCTTCCTCTTTTTCTCTGACCCTCCACCTTACCAAACATGATATCCTTCTCCAGTGACTGGTTCCTCCTGACACTATATCCGAAATATGAAAGACAAAGTTTGGCCATCTTGGCCTCCAAGGACCCCTCTGGCCGCACTTGTTCCACAGAAGATCTATTGGTTCTTTTGCAGCCCGTGGCACTTCCAATATTCTTCTCCAACACCGTCACTCAAAAGCATCAATTCTTCTTCAGTCTTCCTTATTCACTGTCCAGCTTTCACATGCAGATGAAGTTATAAGATGTACAGCCTTAAAAACCCTATATAGAGTCACTGTGAGTCCGAATTGAATCGATGGCACTTAACAATAGCAACAAAACATAAATGCTGTTTGATAAAGATGTTTGATTAAATGAATCAATGCAAAAAATACATTCCAAGTTATCATTTTGTAATTATTAATTTTGTAAGGGGATATATATATATATACATAATCCATAATATCTCATTCTGGTGTGACTCTGTAGGATAAGCACTGGTCTGTAAGGTCGTGTGAACAACAAGGTCAGCAGCTCAAACTCACCAGCCACTCCTTGGAAACCCTATACAAGGCCGCTGTGAGTTGGAATTCACTCCATGGCACTTACCAACAACAAGTGAAATAAAGCTATTCAATTTTTCATAAACCAATAAAAAGAAATGATTTTCCATGTAAGCTTTCCTAATTATGCCCTTCCTGTGAAGGTAATTTGGATGCTAATATACATTAGTCAAAGTTGTCCCTGTAGGCCTTGTGCCTTCAGGCTGTTTCTTACTCCAACTGACCCAATGCACAACAGAGCAAAACAACGCTGTTTCATCCACAGTTTCATCCTCGCCGTGGTTTGAGACCATTGTTACATACACTCTGCTGAGTCATCTCCTTCATGGACTTCTGTTTCACCAACTCTCTACTTTACCAAAACCTTTCCTTCTTCTAACATTGTCCTCTGATGATAACATGTCCAAACTAAATGAGATCGTCTTGCCATCTTGATTTCTAAGAAACATCTTGATTGAACTTCTGAAGTTATTCAACACAGATTTGTTCATTCTTCTGGTAACCCAGGGAATTTTCTTCACCAATCTTCACCAATGCCATATTCAAATGCATTAATTCTTCTCTCATTGTCTTTATTCATTTGTCCAGCTTTTGCATGCATATGAGGTGATTGAAACTCTCATGGCTTGAGTCAACTTCATCTTAGTCCTCAAAGTGACAAAGTTGCTTTTTAAAATTTAAAAGAGGTCTTTTGCTGCTGATTTGCTCAATGCAATACTTCCTTTAATTTCTTGACCACAGTTTCTATGGGAATTGATTGTGAATTTAAGTAAAATGAAATCTTTGACAACTTCAATGATTTCTCCATTAAATATGATATTACTTTCTAGACCACTTGTGAAGACTTTTGTTTTTTTGTGTGTGTATGATTATTGTTGTTGACATGTTATTCATACTGAAGGGTGTAGTCTTCGATCTTCATCAGTAAGTGCTTAGAGTCCTCTTCAGTTTCACAAGCAAGATGTCCCACAGGTCATTAATGAGTCTTTCTCCAATTTCAATGCCATGTTTTTCTTCATAGAGAACAACTTTTCAGATTATTTGACCAGCAAACAAATTGAATATGATATGCTGAAAGGATGCAACCCTTATGCACAACTTTCCCACTTTCAAACTTTTCAGTATCTCCTTGTTCTAGTCGAATGACTGTCTCTATGTACAACCCACGGGGAATTGATAGGATACAAATTGAAAGGTTTCAACAAACTGAGGTAGCATTGGTGGCATTCACTTAGCTATACCAAGATATTTGGAAGACAGGTACCTGGCCAACTGATTGGAAGACAACCATATCTGTACCTATTCCAAAGACATGTGACCCACTGAAATTCAGAATTCCTGGGAAATCATCGGACAACATCATTAATATCACATGCAAGTAAAATTTTGCTAAAAATCATTCAAAACCAAATGAAATCATACATTGACAGAGAATTTCCAGAGGTTCAAACTGGATTCAAAAGAAGACATGGAATGAGGGATATCATTGCTGATATCAGGTGGATCTTGGCTGAAAGCAGAGAATACCAGAACAATGTTTACCTGTGCTTTATTGATTATACAAAGGCTTTCAATTGTGTGGATCATGACAAGTTATAGACAACACTTCAATGAATATTTCACAACCCTTATTTGTGCTCATTTAGATCCTGTACATAGAACATGAGGCATTGTTCAAATAGAACAAGGGAACATCAAATGGTTTAAAATTAGGAAAGGTGTGAACTGGGGTTGTATTATTTCACTATACTTATTCAATCTGTATGCTGAGCAAGTAATCTGAGAAGCTGTACTATATGAATAAAAATGTGACATTAGGATTGAAGGAAGCCTCATTAACAACCTGTGATATGCATGTAAAATAACATTGCTTGCTGAAAACTTAAAATACTTACTGATGAAGATAAATGGCCACAGAACTTGGTATGGGTTGCACCTCAATGTAAAGAAAACAAACATCTTCACTACTGGGCCATTAAATTACATCCATATAAATGGAGAAAATATTGAAGTTGTCAAAGACTTCAGTTTGCTTGGATCAAGCAGCACTCAAGAAATCAAACGGCATATTGCATTGGGCAAATCTGCTACACAAAACCTTTTAAAATATTAAAGAGCAAAGAATTCAGTTTGAGAAATAAGATGTGTATG
>NW_006408539.1:27768765-27779792 GCF_000296735.1 Chrysochloris asiatica
CAAATGTAGCAACAATTGTGAGGTTGGTGCAGGACTGGTCAGTGTTTCGTTCTGCTGTGAATAGGGTCGCTATGAGTTGGTACAGGCTCGATGGCACCTAACAACCCCAATAGCAACATGTACAAGTTCCTCATGAGCACTGTTAAATGTTCTTGAATTTCCAATATCGGAAATACTACCTATAATTTGTTGTGACCCACACAGTCAAACGTCTTTGAAAAGTCGATAAAACACAAGTACATGTCTTTCTGGTATTCCCTGCTGTCAGCAATGATACTCACTGTTTCATATCCTCTTCTGAATCTGACTTGCATTTCTGGTGATTCCTGGTCAATGCATGGTCACAACCATTTTTGCATTATCTTCAGTAATATTTTAATTGCATTTCAGATCTATTATATTGTTCAGCAATTTTCACATTCCATAGGATCACTTTTCTTTGGGATGTACACAAATATGGATCTCTTCTTGGTGGTTGATCAGGTAGCTGTCTTCTAAATTTCTTACCAAAAGTACTAGTGTATGTGTAAGTAGATGAAAAGATAGATAGACTAATAGATACATACATACATACATATACACATACATACATAGGAGGATGTGTATGTATTTATATATATACTATTAACATAGCCATTTTTATAAAAGCATAACATTGCTAGTTTGCAAAATCTTTAAACACTCCTTTGCTAATTGAAAGGTTGGAAGTTCAGGTCCACCCAGGGGCCTAGAAAGAACAGTCTGTCTATCTGCTTCTGAAAAAGATCATCTATTAAAAATCCTCTGGAACAGAGTTCTTCTCTGATGCACACAAAGTACAAAGGAGTCTGAGTAGACTAGAGGGCAATTGTCCCCCCGCCCCCCGATTGGTATAAAAACCAAGTATCATTCAAATACAAATGTCAGCAAATCTAGTTTGAACATTATAATAGAATTTACTGGTTCCTGAAAACAGGAACTATAGCAATGGCGATGACTTCAGGAACATCTGAACACAAAAGAGCAATGGGATCAAAATCTACCTATCTATCCATCCATGCATTCTCTGTCTAATCACTCTTCTGTCTTGTTTATCTTCTGCTCTACTCCCTCTGGTCTTGACTCTCCTGAGATTTGCTCTGAGGGAAGAAAAAGAAGGCCAACAATTCCCATCTTAGATCCTTCTAGTTCAGCAATGTGAGTTCAAGGCAGCCTTTCTTTGTATACAACAGTTACAAAAGGCTGTGCTAAAAATGTCCTGAGTCCATGATGTTGTGTCACATGCCTGCAGTGATACAATCACTGAAGGAGTAGCTATCTACCTTGGTACCCTTGAAGGAGAAGAGCTCCATCTAAACCACAGTCCAGGGAGGGAGAGAAATGGGTCCCAAAAGAGTTTATGAGGATACAGAACTCTGATTGTTGCAATAGATATGAAAGTCTGGAGAGGGTGGATTTGTTTCTGAGTCTCAGTGATTCTATTCCTGATTCTAAAGCAGAAACATGTCTTTCATGCATTAAGTGGGGCTAAGACCTCATTCTTTTATCCTTGGCTGTCATTGGAATGCTTTTGTTTTAAAATATTTTGTTTCTTAGCTGAATAACTAAGATTCAGCTAAATGTTTTACTAAAAAAATCTTCAAAATACAAATGCCAAGATTGAGGCAGTAGTTTTCTATTAAGCACACAGTTGATTTATAGCTTTTGCCTCTGCTCTTCTTTGCACTTTGTTTCCTGAAGTACTTACTCTTGTAAATATTCTTTTGTTACCTAGAATATGATGTCAACTTACACTGATAATTTAAATTAACTCCCAAATGCCTGGCGTAGCACTACAGGATAAGCACGGAACCACAAGGTCAATTTGAACCACAAGGTCAGCAGTTCAAACTCACCAGCCACTGCTCTGAAACCATATACAAGGTCGCTGTGCTGACTTGACTGCACGTAACAAAAAACAAAACAAAACACAGACGTCATATCCTTCTACATTCTTATAAAAATGGTGTCATCACTAAGATTGAAACCAACTCAATGGCACCTGACAACAAATAATGTCTGTGCTAAGATTCATCCAGTAGGGAAGACACACAGCTTACACACTACAGAAAGTCAGTTTATGATGAGTGTGCTTTTCAAGGATGTCTGCCTGATGCAGAACCTTTAAACAAAGAGCTGTATCTTAGAAGCTAGTCCAAAACCAAAACCCCACTGCTATTGAGCTGATCCCAATGCATAGCAATCCTATATAGAGTTTCTGAGACTATAAATCTTTACAAGGAGCCCTGGTAGCATGGTATGTTACACCAGCCACACCAAAAGAAAAAAAAAGATAAGGCTTTCTGCATCTGTAAATACTTATAGCGTCACAAACCTTATACAAGGTCACTGAGAGTCAGAACTGACTCGATGGTGCACAGCGGTAACAACAGAAGCATGCATCTTTACAGAAGCAGACAGTCTTATCCTTCTCCTACGGTGTAGCTGGTGAGTTTGAACTACAGACCTTTCAGTTAGCAGCCCAATACTTAACTCAGCGCACTTCCAAGGATCGTTAGAAGGTAGTCAGAAAGGGAAATTTCTAGAATTGTGCATGGTTCCTATGGATATGGGACTATATAGCTATGGCAGAATTGTTAGAGGAAAGCGTGTGGCTGGCTAGGTTTTGATGAGTTGACCTGTTAATATGGAGGCTGTGCAGGCGAAGACGTGGGTCTCATGTCCGAGACTGGGAATCAATACCATCCAGAAAGTTCAATGAACCATTATTTTTTTTGTACTTTTACTTCTACGCAGTCAAACATGCATAATACTTTGAAATTCCTCAACATCATAAAGAGTTTGTTGTTGTTGTTAAGTGCCATTGAGTCAGGTCAAACTCATAGCAACCTTGTTAGGGTTTCCAAGGAGCGGTTGGTGAGTTTGAACCACTGAACCTGTAATTAGCAGTCCAGTGTCAATCTAAGTGCCATGGTTAGATTGCAATTATTAGTAATGGTGACGATGATGATAAAAATGATCGTGAAGATTTGTTTGAGTGCCCTGAAGTGGCACTGTAGGATTAGCACTGGACTGCTAAACACCAGTTCAAACTTACCTAACAACAACACATATTTGTTCAATCTTTAACATTAAAGGACCTATTATCAATCATCTGATTATCAAACTGCTATTCTCTTGACTTTAAAAAGTTGTGAAAATCATTAATATTTTCATCAAACGGTTGTTCTAGCATATTACTGCATCCTCTAATATATTTATGATATTTATCATACAATGTTGACCACTAACATTAGTATAACTCTGTGTTTTTCAGTAAAATGATTCAATTTTAGTTACAGTACAGAAAATGCTTAGTCATTAAAGTGTAATAATATTAATTATAAGGCCTTTCTTTAAACCTTGATTTTGAAAGAGTAGCGTTCCTTTCCTAACAGAAACGTGGCATTGAATTGCTTATATTTTTTATTTCTTTATCAAAGTCTATTAATTATCTCATAAAAGGGATTCTATCAAATGTCAGATGATTTCTTATACATATTTAGAGAGTCGTAATGTTTTTCAAGTTTTTATGTACTACATACAAGTTTACACATGATATGGTTGTTGTTTTTAAGTGCCTTTGAGCCCATTCCAACTCATAGAGATCCAGTGTAGGGTTTCTGAGGCTGTATGTATTTATGAGAGTAGAAAACCTCATCTTTTTGCCTCAGAGTTGATGGTCTTGAACCACTGCCTTGTGATTAGCAGTCCAATGCGTATACTCCAAAGCCACAGTGCTTCTCACACAAGCATTAAACATTTATTTTTATAACTTGCTTTAAGATGTTGCTAATAAAGTTTATTAAGTAAACAGTAGAGATTTTACTGGCCAATTTACATGTCAAAATGTTCTATACATCATAACAAAATGTATCTACTTGCAATTATTTATTCATGTTTTTAACTCCATAATTTTTAAATGGTAGTGCTTGAATTTGTACCAATTTTATATTAAAGACACAAATTAATTTAAATGTTTATTGATTGATACACGGTATGGATATTTTTGTTATATGTACAGGGATGAGTTAGAATCTAATTGTTGTTATGAAGTGATGTTGAGTCGATTCCAATTCATAAGTCTCCTCTATAGGGTTTCCAAGGAGCAATTTGTGAGTCTGAATCGCTAGCCTTGCATTTCAAACCAACCTTTCAGTCCAGTGCTTATCCTACAGCGCCACACCAGGATTCCAGGATCTACTTAGTCTCTTGTAATTAACCATACTTTTCCCTTTAAAAATTGCAGGATATGTGTTCTGCTCCTTAGACAAATGTAATGTATAAATCTGTATTTGTATTAATGACTCAGTTTTGTATCATAATATCATATAATTTTTTATATAATTACTCTATTGGCTTTATCACTTATTAAGGATGACTTTGCACAAGTTATATAATTTCTCAGCCTAATATTTATCCATTATTTAATGACGCTATTAATAATATCTATCTCATATTTTTCACAAGTAGGAAATTAAGCTGTATATCATCACACTGAGGAAAATGCTTGGTGCATGTACACACTTAATAGGCCATTGATTTTATTTCTATAATCTCTAGTAACAACAGTATAATAATAAGGAGTTTTTACACAGTTGCTTTATAGGGATTCTAATCGGACTACATGAATGTTGGGACTCCTTGTGTGGAGCTACAGGATCAGCACTGGACTGCTAACCCCAAGTTTGGTCGTTCAAACCCACCAGCTACTCCTTAGAAACCCTACACAGGGCTGCAATGAGTCAGAGCCTGTTCAACTTAATAACAATAACAACAGAATGAATGTTTAAGGGAACTTAAGGAGCTCTGGTAGCGTAGTGGTTACGAATCGGGCTGTGAACCGGAAGGTCAGCAGTTCGAAACTACCAGGTGCTCCACGGGAGAAAGACGAGGCGATCTGCTCCCGTAAAGATTTACAGCCTCGGAAACCCTATTCAGGGTCGCTATGGGTCGAAATCGACTCGACGGCACTTAACAACAACAACAACACAGTGTTATGTGGACTCCTGGTGTGGCAGTGTCAGATAAGCACTGGACTGTGAACCACAAGGTTGATGGTGCAGAGGTTCAAACACACCAACTGCTCCTAGGTACCCTACAAAGGTCGTTATTAGTCAGAACTGACTCGATGGCACTTAACAACAACATAGTTTTATGTAAGGAAAATAAGTCACGACATGTTGTGTCTTGTTACTTCTTTGATTTGTAAATGACATCAGCTGAATCATGGTTACCAGGATGTTCATTGCAAATTGCAGTGATTAAATATTGAATGAGCCACATGCTGTTTAGGATGTTAGAACCTGTGAGATCATACCTAAAATAAAAATACCTTGTTATCCATGTAAGTAATTTGTTTTGTATATATTTATTAGATAATGTATAATGCTTTTCCTACAAATGTTTTCTTATAGATGTTTGAAATACACTATTTCATGCATTTTATGCAATTTTATCCATTAATGCCAAGAAATGAAACCTTTAACTGCATTACCTCTGGACACAACCTCACAGACTGGCCCTTGAAGAAGACACATTCAGGAAGGACAAGTACCAATTAAGACTGAATATGAAAATCAAGGAAAATACCCCCTATCCATGCTGTAGCGCAAACGATTTTCTTAGAAGCCTGGAGGGTTTCCATGCCATCTGAAACATGGTCAGAACGTCAGAAGTGGATTAGTGTGAGCCTCTGTTTGCCCTGGAGCAAGTATGAGGAGAGGCCTTCTCCCCACTAACTCTCCATCTGGTCAGCCATGTCCAACCCTCCTATATTCCTATAGCTCGCTCTCCTTCTCAGTCTCTCACTGTCCCTCTCTGTCTCTCCTCTAACTCCGCTCCCCGCTGATTCACTCCCTTTCTCTCCCTGTTTCTAAAGCCACCCACACAGCTATTTTCATTTATACCTGTCTTTGTACTGTAGAAGGGCACCTGATGAAACAATGGCCAGAGTGTTGGGCTGCTAGCCAAAAAGAGGCCAGTTTAAACCCACCAGACACTCCATGGGAGAAAGATGAGCTGTCTGCTTCCATCTGAAACCCTATGGGGCAGATTTCTGCTCTGTAGGGTCTCAATGAGTCAAAATCAACTCAAAGGCAATGGGTTTGGTTTTCTGTTTGAAATACAGAAGGGCAATAGCAAAGATACTTGTCTTCCTTCTGTTAAAAATGAATATTCTGTCAATTGGGTCAAATGAGCAGAAAAGTGCCTTATAATTTGCGTGTTCAAAGGGATCGTCATCTTTCAATTTGTGTTTTTCACATGAGTTTATTTCACAGCAGAGAAAATAAGACTACGGTTCCTTTTCCTAAAGTATGCCAATTTAAAAAGAGTGTGCAATTTCTTTACACGCATTCCTTACATAAGGCATGGGGGTCTTTACGCAGGTTCTTAGAACTGATCTATATGCATCAATATAGGCAAGTGCTGTTAGGATATGAATAATGTTTTTTAGTTATCTTAAACATTTAACTCCTATAAATTTCAAATTTATAGAGAAGAACAATAATAGCAAAAAAGAACAGCTGTGTATCACTTAACTAAATTCATCTATTGTTACCAGTTTGTCCCATTACTTTATTTTATATGTTGTTGTTATGTGCTTTCCAATCAGTTCTGACTCAGAGTGACTTTAAAAGGTTTCTGAGAAGGAGCTGCGGGGGTTGAATGGTTGATGTTGTCGTTAGCTGTCCCGTTTTTAATCCTATTGCAGCATGCCATGACTCCTGGACAGGGTTTCTGTGGGTCAGAACTGACTCTTGTGGCACTGTGGGTTAATGTGCTAGCCTGCAAAGTCCGTCTGAATGCAAGGTTGGCATTTTAAGCTCATCAGCCACTTCTTGGAAACCTATACTGGGTCGCTATGTGTCGGAACCGACTCTAGGGCACTTAACAACAATAACAACAATATAAATAATAGGTATAAAAGGAGCCCTGGTAGTATAATGGGTTACATTGAGCTGCTAGCCAAAATGTCAGCAGTTTGAATCTACCAGCCCCTCTGTGGGAGAAAGATGAGGCCTTCTGATCCTGTAAAAATGTCTAGTTTCAGAAAGTCTATACAGCGGGCTCACTATGAGTCAGAACCCACTTGACTACACACAATGACAACCTCAACGCTACATGTAAACCACCAGTTGCCCTGGAGTCTATTCTGATGCATGTAGACCTCCTACATTGCAGACTATCCCTGTGTTTCATGGTGTTTACAATGACTGTGACCTTTCTGAAGTCCATAAACAGACCTTTCTTCTGACGCTCCTCTAAGTAGGTTTGAACTACCAACTATTTTTTATGGTTGTGGTCGACCATGTAACTGTTTGCATTTCTCAGGGACCTCAGTGTATGCATGTACATCCATATATGTTCACACATATACACAAGCACATGCAAACATAAACACTCACATGTACTTTGAACGAGTTTGGAGTCAGTTGCTGACATCATCTCCTGTACTCCTCCAGACTCTATTTCCTAAGAAGAAGGGAATTCGTTCACCTTTCTAAAGTGTGGATATTGAGTTCTGATCATTTAACTTGCATAGGAAATGGTCTGGGTCATAGGTGGTGAATCTTCAGTGTAAATTATGCTTCATTGGCGGGTAAATGTATAAACAGTTAGAAAGATATTCCCTCATTCACTTCCGGGGTAGTGGATGACTTCTCCTCAAACTCATCCAGGGAACCTATGAATAGTTCTGGACATTTGTCCTCTTGAATGGATGAGATGGTTTGCAATAGTTTTAATCTGTATTTAGTTTATTATGGGTGAAATCAAACATTTTTTTGCAACACTCTGGCTTCTAATTTCCTACTTAAATTACAGCATAATTTTGACATAGCAAGTGAGGGAGCTGTTTCTCTTATAAGATTTTCTGTTCTTCATTTACATAAAATGGAAATGATTGAGATTGCTTCAGAACATCTGATTTCCCCTCCATGGATCTGAGAGGATGCTTAGAGCTCTCAAAGGTAGAATTTCCCAAGAGAGCTACCTCATTATCAGTCTTCAAAAGCTTTCAGAATTCCTTGAGCCATAAAATGTGATTTAAAAAACAAAAAGTGAAGACACTGTTTTTTATTTTTCCCTTGTTGTTGTTGTTATTATGTGCCATGGAGTCAGTTCTGACTCACAGCGACCCTGCACAGGGTTTCCAAGGCTATAAATCTTCACTGGAGAAGAAAGCCTCATCTTTCTCCTGTAGAACAGCTGGTAATTTAGAACTGCTGACCTTGAGGTTCGCAGCCCGATTCATGTTGTTGTTGTTGTCAGGTGCCATTGAGTCGAAACCAACTCATAGCGACCCAATGCACAGCAGAATGAAACAATGTCTGATCCTGGGCCAACCTCACTACTGCTGCCACACTTGATGCCATCAATGATGCCACCTGGCTGATCCATCTCGCTGAGGGTCTTCCTCTTTTTCTCTGACCCTCCATCTTACCCAGCATGACATCCTTCTCCAGCGACTGTTCCCTCCTGACAATATGTCCAAAGTATGAGAGACGGAGCTTAGCCATCCTGGCCTCCAAGGAGCACTCTCGCTGCACTTCTTCCAGAACAGATCTATTGGTTCATAGGAGGTGATAATTTGCTTTTATTCACATGAAATTATTAATTTTCTATTCATATTGGGTCACCGAAACTAGTTAATACATCTAATATAGTTAAATTTCATTTACAAGACTTCCTTAATAATCAGAGCAAACTTGATTTGCTAATGATACCCAAATATTGCAAATTAACCCCTCATCATAATGTATTTATAACAAACCTGGAAGTTTAAGAAATCTTTCTCAGTCTGAAATTAGTTCATTATTTTTTTCCTAAATATTAAAAATGCTGCAGACATAGTTTTTGAGGGACACATCAAATATCATCAATGTTTTCTTACTATCCCCAACTAAATTTTCAAATGTTTGTGTTTGTGGCATTGTTGTTGTTGTTAAGTGCTGTCAAGCCGGTTCTGACTCATAGTCTGAGATTGTAAATCTTTGTGGAAGCAGAAAGCTTCATCTTTCTCCAGTGGAGTGGTCAGTGGGTTCAAATTGATGCCCTTGTGGTTCACAGTCCAGTGCTTGTCCTATAGTGACACTGTGCACCCTTGTATTAGTGCTGTTGTTATCATCGTTGCATGGGATCGAGTTGCTTCCAGACATGTAGTGACCTGGTAAAGGACTCCTGACAGTAGCTGCTGACCTTGCTGTTACCAGTCCAGTGCTTATCCTATAGAGCCCCACCAGGGCTCTGTGTTAGTACAGTAGACAGTTAATTTAGGGGACTGAAATATCACCATATTTAGCTTATATAGCTTTTACACTTACTATAAAATTTCCAGGAATTTAATTATTTTGATACAGTTATCTCATTTACTAGATTGTCATTTCATTACCAAACGGTGTTTTCTTGTATCCCATGGCATTTTAAGATGCAGGAGTTGCACAGTAAATATTTACACATATGAGGTAACAATACTGGAATCAGGCCTTTGGCTTGTGCCTCTACTAATCAGTACTGATCTGGGCAGAAAACATAGCTGCCCATTCTAGGAAATGCTTCCTGCTAGAAGATAAGCGTGACTGAGTCCTGGTATGGCACTGTGGGTTAATGCGCTGGACTGGAAGATCCATTTGAATTACAAGTTCAGCAGTTCAAGCTCACCAGCCACTCTTCGGAAACCCTATACAGGGCCACTATGAGTCAGAATTGACTCCACAGCACTCAACAGCAACATTTAGGAAGATGAGAGAGACAAGTAATTAAACCAGCCTTCTCTTAAGACCTTTAAGAAGCCCATTTCACTGTGATACCAATCCAGAACTATTATGTTCTAAGTCTTCACCCCAAACTGCTTTAAAAACACCCAGGAAAGACTCCAAACCTTCAAGTACCCTTCATGAATGTTACTCCTTTGAGATCCATGAAGATTTTAGATACATTGTGGGTTCAGTTCCAGAACACAGCAAAAAGCCAGCCTCACAAACTTTTAGGTTTCCTAGTGCATACAGAAGTTATGTTTACATTCTAATGTGGTCTATTAAATGTACATTGTTTGAAATGGCATGAGAATTCCCATAATGTGACACACAGACACAACGTGAGCACATGTTGTTGGAATAAATGCATTCATAGATTTGCTTGACACAGGGTTATCACAGACCTTCAATTTGTAAAAACAACAAAAATAAAACACAAGGTCTGCAAAAGTACAATAAAGAAAACAGAATAAAATGAGGTATGCCCATACCACTAAGACTCCTGCAAAGTCATGTTCTCCTTAACTGAAATCAATCTAATGAGCAGGATGTCTTCCCATGATTAGAGATATAACCTCAAAACCATATCTCAAGAGACAACTGGCTTTCTCACACCATGGAACCTCCATCTGGGCGGTCACCCTTACCACATCAGGAATAAATGTCCCACGTGTTGTCTGAGGTCAAAATATCCAATAAGGATTCTCTTTGTTTTTAGGACTCCTGTTTATCTGAACTGGTGTGAAAACTCAGATCTGGGGAAGACTTGCTCTGTAGTTAACTTCTCTAGAGTTAGAACTACTGCCTACATGTTTGTTTGACATACTGTGGTGGCTGCTTTGTCATCATGATGCTGGAAGCTATGTCTTTAGTAGTTCTAATATCAGCAGAGTCAACTATAGTGATATACAGTCAATTATAGTTTTATAGAGACTATAAAAGAGTTTCCAGACTGACTGAGACAGTCTAAGAAAGAAGATGTAGTGATCTACTTCGGAAAGTTAGCCCATTAGGACCCTACAGATCACAACAGAACCTGGCCCCTACAGTGCTAGAAGACGAGCTGCTAGGTTGGGAAACACTTGACATACATAATGGCTACAACAGTGGATTCAAGCACACCATTAATCATGACTATGGTGCAGACTAGGGAGCTCTGGTAGCGTAGTGGTTACGAATCGGGCTGCAAACCTCAGGGACAGCAGTTCAAACCTACCAGCTGTTCCGTGGGAGAAAGATGAGGCCTTCTGC
>NW_006408539.1:27779892-27782788 GCF_000296735.1 Chrysochloris asiatica
TGACTGGGCAGCATTCCATTCTGTGATCCCTAAAGTGATGATGAGTCAGAGCTGACTCAATGGCAATAGAACTAGAGCTTAGAGAGCATTCCAATGTTTCTGTTATTGTTACTTTCCTGTATATTCATCACCTTGGCATATCCATTTTCAAGCTTGAAAGAGGAAGTTCAAAAGTACACGTCCATTCCAAAAGCAGTTACCTTCAAAGGTTGTCATCAGATATTGTTGCTGTTGTTGTTGTTAAGTGCCTTCAAGTTAGTTCTGACCCATGGGGACCCTGTATAGAGTTTCTGAGGAGCAACTAGTGAGCTTGAACCTCTGACCTTGTAGTTTAAATTGACTTTGAAGACTAGTACATTAACCCACAGCATCACATCAGGACACCTGGTGCTGTTTGGTGCCATCAAATTGATTCTGACTCATAACAACCCTCTGCACAACAGAATGAAAGCCTACCTGTTCCTGTGCCATCCTCACAAATGTTGTTTTGTTTCAGCCCATTGTTGCTGTCACTGTGTCAGTCCAGCTCATTGTGGGTCTTTCTCTTTTTCTCTGACCCTCCACTTTGCCTAGCAAGGAGCACTTCTTCAGGGACCACTCCCTGCTGAAAAGATCTCCAAAGAACAAGAGACAAATCTCATTATTCTCCTTTCTAACAAGCATACTGGCTGTACTTCTTCAATATTCTTCACCAACACCATAATTCAAATGCATAGCTTCTTCTACAGTCTTTCACATTCATTGTTCAACTTTCACATGCATATGAGGCTCTTAAAAATGACCATGACTTGGGTCAGGCATACCTTAGTCCTGGTGTGGTGCTACTAGTTAATGCACTGGACTAAAAGATCCATTGGAATTGTAAGTCTGTGGGTCAAGTTCACTCCTTGGAAATCCTACATGGGGTTGCTACAAGTCAGAACCAACTTAACAGCTCTTAACAGCAACAACACTTTAAAGAGCCCTTTGGCAGCAGATATGTCTAATATAAAATGACATTTGATTCCTTGACTGCTGCTTCCATGATTGTTAATTGCGGATCCAAGAAAATGAAGTCTTTAACAACTTCAGTCTTTTCTTTATTGATCATGATGTTATTTATTGGTACAGTTATGAGGATTTCTGTTTTCTTTACATTGAAGTACAATTTATACTGAAGACTGTGGTCTTTGATCTGCATCAATAAGAACTTTAAGGTCCCTTGGCTTCCAGCAAGTAAGGTTGAGTCATCTTCATATCACAGTTTGTTAATGAGCCTTCTACGTATAATATACCTTCTCAGATTATTTGTCCAGTATACAGATTGAATTAGTATGGTGAAAGAATACAACCCTGGTATATACCATCCCTGATGTTGAACCATTCAGTGTTCCCTTGTTCTATTTGAACAATTGCGTATTGGTCTATGAAGAAGTTTTTCATGAGCACAATTAGGTTTTCTGAAATACCTATTTTTCAAAATGCTATCCATTGTGTGTTATGATCAACACAGGAAAGTGCAAATAAATATCTTACTGGTATTCTCTGCTTTTAGTTAAGATTGATCTGATGTTAGTAATGATATCCCTAGTTCTATGTCCTCTTCTTTAATTGGCTTGAATTTCTGTCAGCTTCTTGTCAATGTACAGTTGCAAGGATTGTTTAATTATCTTCAGCAAAATTTTAGTCGCATATGAAATTGATGATGATTTTTGAATTCCGTTGGGTCACTTTTCATTGAAATGGGCAGAAACGTGCATCTCTTCCAATAGGTTGGTCAAGTTTCTTGACATACACAAGTAAGCATTTTCAGTGCTGCATCAGTTTGTTGAAGCATTTCTATTTGTATTCATTCCATCAGTTCCTGGAGTCTTGTTTTTCCCCCATGCCTTTAGTACAGCTTGGGCTTCTTCTATGAATACCATCAGATCTTGAAATGGTTAAGCACTGACCAATTCTTTTTGATTCAATGACTTGGTATATTACTTCCAATGTTTTTCATGCTTTCTGTGTCATTAAAAATTTTTCACATAGAATCTTGCAATACTGCAGTCATGATTTAGATTTTTTTTTCTTGAGATTTTTTCGGAAGAAATGCTCAGTGCATTCTTCATTTTTGGTTTTCTAACGCTAGGATTTTGCACATTTCATTATAATACTTTATTTTGATTTCTTTAGCTGTCTTTTTAAATTTTCTATTTACCTCCTTTATTTGCTCATTTCTTCCATTCACATTAGTGTCTCTATGCTCAAGAGCAATTTTCAGAGTCATTTCTGACATTATTGTAGTCTTTCTTTTCTTCCCTGTATTTTAATGACCTTTTGTTTTCTTCATGTATGATGTTCTTGATGTCATCTCACAGTTTTTCTCATCTTTGGTCATTAGTGTCTAAGGCATTGAACCTGTTCTTCAGACATGCTCTAAATTCAAGTGGAGTACGTTCAAAGTCATATTTTGGCTCTTGTAGACTTGTTTCAGTTTTAGTCAGCTTTAGCCTGAAATTGCATGTGAGCAATTGATGGTCTGCTCCAGAGCTGGCCCCTGATCTTATTTTGACTGATGATCCTGAGTTTCTCCACCATATTTTTCCTAAGATGGAGTTTATTTGATTCCTGTGTATTCCATCTGGTGAAGTCCATATGTTTACAACATTTTATGCTATGTAAAAAATTGATTCCCCGCTTCCAAGACTAAGACTCAATGGGTATACACGCTCTGATTGGTGACCGCATTTATCACCGATAAGGGGAAATAAGGAAAAAACAGCAAGGAAGCTGCGAGCTAAGCCATACAAAGTTCAATAGACTTCTGTGAACCCTGATGGAGAACTGCTTGGCCAGCAGTGTGGCAAGACCTGGGGACTCTTGGGCCCAGAGTCAGTCACATAGCCACAGAGGACTAGAGTGGAGAGTGAAG
>NW_006408539.1:27791090-27792283 GCF_000296735.1 Chrysochloris asiatica
CTCTTCTTATTGCTTAACTCAGAGTGACTTTCACAGGAGTTGCCTGTTTCCCTGGTATATGTCTGCTGGTATTGGTTATTGCCTGGGTTTTGGTATTTTATAAGGTGTGATTGCAGCTTGGCTTTTTGGCAGTGGTTGCTGACTCTTCTTGTATAATATAGGGAGACAAAGAGTCCTCCAAAAGCAAAAGGGAGGCTGTGCTGCCCGGTCAGGGAAGCACCGGAAATCCCACTCTCTGAATTTCTTCAGTGCAGTCTTAGTGTCACCGAGCCCTCTTTATCTTTAGTTTTATCTTCCCAGAGAGGATGTATAATTTTTCCAATTAATAGTGACTGGTGTTTGGAAATGTTCCAGAAATAGAGTTTGCATAGGTCTCATTCTTACCAGCATTCTTATGAGGGATTTACTGTTTGGTCCTAAAGTGCAAGTTCCTATCATTGTTCTGTTTTCACTTCAGTGCATATGTTCCCAATAAGACTAATTCCAGTGGCTACTGTGGGGAAGCTTGATGCAAATAGCATTGTTCATTTCAGTAGAACATAAATCAGAGATCACTGTATTTAATATAATTGAACTGTCTCTTATAGTCTTCCATTTTCATACTCTTCCTTTTAAAATATTATTTTTTTGAGGGAGTGAATAGAGTTTAGTTGCCCTTTTGGTTAAAGTCTTTGGCACCTCCACAGATTTTCAAAGATTATAATAATTTTTAAAGGTTGTCAGCAAAATCAATTTTTAAACGCAGATATCATTTTAAAGAGTTGATCTTATAAGATCGTATATTCCTTTACATAAAGATAAAAATGTCATTTATTAATCACAATGTCTAGACCTTAATTAAGTTTTAATAGTGTAAACTAATATGGTATTGGTGGTGCTGGTGGTGTGGCGTGGAGTCGGTTCTGACTCATCGCGACCTTAAATAGGGTTTCCGAGTCTGTAAATCTTTACGGGAGCAGAAAGTCTTATCTTTCTCCTTCGGAACAACTAGTAATTTTGAACTGCTGACTGTGAGGTTAGCAGCCTGACTCGTAACCACTAGCAGAACTCCTTATTACTTTAAAATTCATTTCTAAGAAGAAAGCAGCTATATACAATGGTGATTCAACATACTTTCTACAACTCTTTTTTGCTTGTTGCAATGCATCCTGGTATTAAGTGCCTTCATCAGATCTGACCCATAACAACCTTGT
>NW_006408539.1:27793674-27794873 GCF_000296735.1 Chrysochloris asiatica
GAATATTCCAGAAGACAATGTCCCTGTTGTGTTGTTAATTGCTGTTGATTTGGTTAGAACTCATAGCAGCCCTCTATAGGGCTTCTGAGAGCAACTGGTGGATTTGAATGACTGACCTTGAAGTTAGCAGTCCAGTGCTTATCCTACAGTGATACAACAGGACTCTAACAGTATTTAAATATAAGCTTTTAATTTTAGATGTAACCTTCATCAGAGTTTTAACCTCAACATAATATTTTGGCCATATTATCAGGAGGAACCAGCCCATGAGAAGGACACTATGCTTGAAAAAGTGGAGGGTCAATAAAAAAAGAAGAGGACCCCAACCCCACCAAAATGGAGTGACAAAATGGTAGCATCAATAGGCCTAAACATAATAATAGAGAGGATGGCACGGGTCTGGGAAGTATTTCATTCTGCTGCACATAGGGTCGCTATGAGTCAGAACTGACTCGATAGCACCAAACAACAACGACATAATCTTTATGAATTTTTTAGTTACCATGTATTTACCTAGGGATATTATTTCATCAAAATGAGAAAACAAAAATAAAAACAACAAAATCACCAGGTAAAAGTTTTATCTGGAAAATTAGAATAAAAAAGTAATAAAATGTGTCTTCTCTGTTATTGACAGATAGATTAGCTGTGAATGTTGGAAAATCTACTTTTTCGTCTTAAAAAGACTAAAGTGAAAGCTAGGTCATCTGGCAGTGCGTCTGCCATATGTTGGGGGTGTGACAGAATGGGAACATTTACAGACCAAATTAAAATGTCTCATGGTTGTCTCCCAAGTGGTTTTGAAGTAGAGGAAATAAAATGCCAAGGTCACGAAAAGGTCACTGTTAGAACAAGCTGTCAAGTAGCCTCCTAGGAAAATTGTCCAGATGACTTCGATATAAGTAAAATAAGTTGTTTCAGGGACAGGAAACAATTTCACTGTGCTTCCATTACCTGGGATTGGAGGAAATGCATCTTTTTCAAATTCTTCTGAGAATAAAGCTCTTAAAAAAAAAAAGTTGGTGGGAAAATGGATTTTAAAAATACTACAAGTTTTCCTTGAACTTTTTGAAGGAGAGAGAGCCCTGATGGCTCTGTTGGTTAGGTGTTGGGGTGCTAGTTAATAGGTCAGAGGTTCAGTGGGAGAAAATCACTACTTGAAAAAATCATGATGCTGTCTGTTCCTGATTTACAGTCTT
>NW_006408539.1:27796278-27804766 GCF_000296735.1 Chrysochloris asiatica
CATAGCGACCCTGTACAGGGTTTCCGAGGGTGTAAATCTTTATGGGAGTAGAAAGCCTCATCTTTCTCCCACGGAGCAGCTGGTAGTTTCGAACCACTTACCTTAAGGTTCGCAGCCCGATTCGTAACCACTACGCTACCAGAGCTCCTTATAGACGAGAGCATCTCACATACATTTTCTCCTATGACTGTTCATAATATACTTGAGATTTTTAGCCACATTTTGATGTTCATAGTTATGTTACTATGGACTGTTGATTTATGAGTCTCAAATATTGTATTAATAAATTATTAATATTTAAAATATGAGACTTAAGAATCTTCAACAGTTAATTGTTTAAAAATTTACAAGGAAATAAGGAAGAAAATGTTGCTGCAGTCACAGAGAGAGCAAATGGTATCAATGAATCATTTACTTGCAGAAACTGGATATAAACCATAACTCTTTGCTGTCCAGTGGATTCTGTTTCATTGTGACCCTATAGAACAGAGTAGAATTTCCCCATAGGGTTTCATTATGAGAAAAGATTTCATCATTCTTGTAGAATGCTACATATTTCTCATGTGGAGTCCCTGGTGGGTTTGAACCATTATCCTTTCAATTATCAGCCAAGTGCCTATCCACAAAGGTTAGATGAATAGTGCACCATGCGTCCTGTTCCACTTCCTGACTATGAAACTGACAAGGAGATGAGGTGGAAGAGAGAGACACAGACAGATCCTGGGACACGTGAACTCTAGGTTCTAAACTTCCTAGTGAGAGTTCAGATTTCATGCTCAAGGTCTTCTGGCTTGATTTCTCCAGAGAAGTGCTTATAGGAATCATAGTAAGAGGCTGTGCCCTTGTCTCTTATCAAAGATTAGTGCAAGTAACCAACTCATGCAGAAAATGTCTCTATCTTTAGGAAAATGCAGAGGAAGACATTATCTGTTCTCTGAGTTAAAGTTCCTTTAAGGTTTATCTATTTTTATGTTATTATTTTTTTAGTTGAATGCATATATCTGCTGATTGAACTATTTGAGGGTTAGTGTAATTGGGGGGGGGGGCACAGTGGTTAAGTTCTCAAATGCTAATCAAAAGGTCTGCTCTTTGAACTCACCAATCATTCCATGGGAAAAAGATGTGGAATTGGTTTCCATAAAGATTATAGCATTGGAAACCATATGGGACAATTCTATTCTGTGCTATAGGGTTGCTATGAGTCGAAATTGACTGGACAGAAATGAGTTTGGCTGTTTTGTTGTGTTTGGTTTGGTTTGGATATGTGTATGTGTATATGGAGTCCAGTGCTATATGATACATCCTGGACTGTTAAGTGCAAGGTGGGCAATTCAAACCCATCAGCTTCTCCTTAGAAACCCTACACAGGGCCACTGTGAATTTGAATTGACTTGATTTCACTTAACAACAACATCAAAATTTAGATGTACAAGGAAACAAGATGGAACAGCAATTTGTGCTTTCAGCTATTAACCAAAAGGTCATTGTTTCAGAGCAAGCCAGAGAGTTGCCTCAGAGTAGCCCGGAAGTCACCCATAGTTGCCTCAGGAGAAAGACCTGGAGGTCTGCTTCCTAAAGAGAACTCCTCTGAAGAGGTTTAAAGCTGAAAACCTGTGAAACCTATGGGACAGCTGTACTCTATTATTTCAGGTCGCTATGTGTCCTAACTGACTTGATGCTGTCCAATGGCAACAGCAATGTATATACACACATGCACACAAAGTCTGACTTTTATGTTTTTGTATAAAAAATTAAAATTCCAAAAACCATCATATTTTTGTTGTTTGTTTGCTTGCTTTATTTTATCTTCTTGAGAGCAAAATTAAACTGAATTATGTGTGTGTACATGTTGGGGGCTCTTGATGTTATTTTTACTTTTCAAGTTTAGTTTTATGTATTTCTAATTTACTCTTTTAAATTTTGCTTTATTAATGTGTATTTATTGGGAACACACTTAAAGTACCAAACCTATTGTCAGCTAGTTGATTGTTACTCATAGCAAACCCATAGGACAGAGTAGAACTGCCCCATTGTCTTTCCAAGATTGTAAATCTTTACGAAAGCTGACTTCCCAAGGTAATTCTCTCAAGGATGGGTTTGAACTGCTGATCTTTAACCCTGGTAGCATTTTAACCACGGTACCACCAGTGCTCCTCCAGCCAACGGTAACTCACTTTTGATGGAACCACAAAGTGATTTTGACTCATAGGGGCCTATAGCATATAGTAGGGAGCCACAGAGGATAAACCTTCATGGAAGCTGACAGCCTGATGTGTTTCTGGAGGAGGAGCAAGAGGATTAGAACCACTGACCAATTGTGTTTAACAGCTAAGTACTTAAACTCTGTGCCACCAAATCTCTTTACACTGAAATGAAGTAGTCAGGAAAGTCATACATTCTGAGAGAATGATTTTGAATCTGTATGAGTGTCACATACGCACAATAGATTTATTAACAAATGAAGAAACTTACATCAGAGACACGAATGAGCTTCCCCAGAATCTCCCAGGCAGGCATTGCACATGGAGTTTCTTCACATCTCACTGTCTGAGCAGAACTGGCCTTCTCCACTTTTATTCCCTTATTGTTATAGGGAAAGGAGCTCTGGTAGCGCAGTGGTTACGAATTGGGCTGTGAACCGCAAGGTCAGCAGTTCGAAACTACCAGCGGTTCCGCGGGAGAAAGATGAGGCTTTCTGCCCCCTTAAAGATTTACAGCCCCGGAAACCCTGTGTAGGGTCGCTATGAGTTGGAACCGACTCCATGGCATTTAACAACAATAACAACATTGTTATAGAGGAGACTCTGGGTGCTAAAAAATAGTTCACGTGCTTGGATGCTCATCAAAGGTCAGTGGCTTGAGTTCGCCCAGAGTTACCTCAGAAGAAAGGCCTGGATATCTGCTTCCAAACAATTTTGCTTCTGTTACGTGCCTTCAAGTAGGTTCAAACTCATTGGGACACTGTATAAGGTTTCCAAGATGCAAATGTTTGCAGGAGCAGAAAGTCTCGTCTTTCTCCTGAAGAGCCCCGGATAGGTGTCAAACTCCCAACATTGTGGTTAGCAGTCCTGTACTTACCCTACAGAACCACCACACTCCATTCCAAACAATTATCCATTGGAAATGCTATGGAGTACAGTTCTACTCTGTCATATCTGTGGTCACCATAAACGGGAGTCAACTGCATAGCAATTCATTTTTTTGTTAGTTAGTTTGTTTTTTCTTAATTCTAAAGCAACTACTACTATGGGAACAATTGAATATCAAACATTCCTATACAGCGAATAAAGAGATGTGTAGTGATTTCTCTCTGTTTGAGTTTATTCCATACAAAGTGTAATTGATTTAAAAATGCACTGCTCAAGTAGAGGGAAAAATAAAGAAAAAAACTAAGAAGAAACACCTGCCTTTTGCTTCCATGACATCTTGTGTTCCTTGTCACATCAGAAAGAGGATCAGTGTGCTTCGGGGGTCAGAGCTAACTGGCAGGGATGTGGAGAACAACAGATTGTATGGTGTCATCAGAAAAGATGAAGCTCCGCTTATGGTGGCATTCACCAAAGAAAAATCTCACTAAACTCTGTGCAACATTTGAGAAAATAATATGAAATAGGATTCTGTGGGTAATGGAAATGTAATATTATAAACACCAAATGAGGTCGAGTTCAGGCAGTCCCAGAAGAAACAAGGACATCTTACCAAATTTGGTTTTCAGTGATGTCAGAGTCATCGACCACTACATCAGGAACTGATCGGATTTCATGCCTGATGCACAGACAGAATATGACTTCATTTGAAATTGTGCATTCCAGATTCAGTTCATATCTCAGTATTCTAGAAGTGAAAAGCTGAGTATACTGGTACAAAAACACATTTACATAGATGAAATTATACATTTATGAGAATCTAGTGATCCCTAGTGGCACTGCGGGTTAGATGTTTGGCTGTTAATTGCAAGATCAGTAGTTCAAATCCATCAGCAATTCTGAGGGAGAAAATTTAGACTGTCTGCTACTGTAAAGATTTGTAGTCTTAGCAAGCCTATAAAAGGTCGCTGAAAGTCAGAATTCATTTGATGGCAGTGGGTTTGGACTTTGGGGCCCTGGAGAATTTCTTGTATTCTGGTGTTATTAAAAGTCACTATGTGTAGAAACAGGTGGATAAAAACAGGAAAGTGTATTATATGTTCAGGATGGGAAAATGGAAAACCAACAAGAGTCCTCAGTGTTGGTGCTAAATGTCCTTGAATTTGTTCTGACTCATAGTTACACTGTATAGGGGTTCCCAGGAGCAGCTGGTAGCTTGAACTGCCAACCTTGTAGTTCACAGTCTAGTGCTTACCCTACAGCACTATAGCAGGACTTCAACAGCAGACTGCACATGACTATGTGTATTTGTTCTGTATTGCTGCATAATGAATTACCATTAACGTAATGGTTTAAGACAGCTCACCTTTGTGATCTCACAGTGTCTTTGGAACCATGGCCTGGCTTATCTGGGTCCACGTCTCAACAACTCACAAGGAAGCAATCACTGTGGTAACTGGACTACATTCTTATCTGAGGGCTGGACTGAGGAAGAATCTGTTTCTAATGTCATTCAGGTTATTGGCAGAATGCAGTTCCTGGAGGTTTTAGGACAGAGGAGCCCGACTTTATACTGAACCTTGACTGGCGACTGTCCTCACATCCGAGAAGCTGCCCACAGTTCCCTGCCTAATACCTCTTCATCATAGGTCACAACGTGGCTGCCTACTTCTGCTAGTCTACCATGAAAGCGCTCACTTCTGTCTGTTAAGGCACAGTCATACATAATGTAATGGACTCACACAAATAACCTCCTACCTTCTAAAGTTTAGGGAAAAGTAACAGTCCTAGCCACACACAAGTGAAAAGACCAGATTGAAAGAGAGGTTTTTTGCCAGAATAGTTTTGTTCTCTCTCAACGATCCCCCCCTGGAAAAAGGACCCATGGCTCTCAACAGAGTAGATTTGACTTCATCTTTTAATCCAAACATTAGCACACTGCATTCACCCACTCAATACTAGGAATGGGTCCCATCTCAGAAGAGCATGACTTGATATTCTCTTCTGTCATCTCCTTGAGTCTTCTGCTCCCTCACATTCCCTACTCTAGCCATAATAATCATCTTGCTTCTCTGAAACTTCCCAGATGAGCTATTACCTCATGGAATTGACATTTGCTATTCTCTCTACCTAGAGAACTCCTTTCAGGATTTTCAAAAGAACTGATGCTTTCTTCTAGATTTTGATCCAGTCATCACTTTGCCAGTGAGTACTCACTAGTCTAGACTGTGTAAATGAGGACCCTTCTCCTGTCTCCAAACTGATTTTCATTTTCCTGGGTCTACCTTTTCACCCCCACTACCACTACTCGTCTGTCAGTTTGGCATGCTGTGGTGACATGCGTGTTGCTGTGATGCTGGAAGCTATGTCACCGGTATTTTAAACATGAGCAGGGTACACTCATGGTGGACAAGTTTCAGCTGAGCTTCCAGACCTAGACAAATTAGAAATAAGGAGTGGCAGACTATTTCTGAATATTTTCCACTGAAAATCTTAACAGTGAGATACTGTCAGAAAACACCAGACTATTCAATATTGAAACATGATGAATAGCAGCAAAATATTTTCAGATGCACTACCACAATATGAACCCACTCCCTCACCCTCCCCACCCCAGGTTGGAAGGCATTCAAAATATGACTGGGGAAGAGCTGCCTCCTAAGTGTAGAGTTGACTATGATGGTGCAAATGGAGTAAAGCCTTCAGCACCTTTATTTTATGTTGAGTCCTTTTTCCAGGGGAGGATGCTTAAGAGAGAATAAAACAATTCTGGTTATAAACCTCTCTTTCAATCTGATCTTTTCCCTTGAGTGTGGATGGGCATGACTCAAAATGAGGAGAATAGCTACAAACACTCATTAATAATTGGAACATGGAATGTACCACATATGAATCTAGAAAAACTGAAAGATGTCATAAATAAAATGGAACGCATCAACATCAATACCCACGGCATTAGTGAGCTGAAATGGACTAGTAATGGTCATTTTGAATATAGCAAACAAATGCTTTACTATGGCAGGAATGAGAAACTGAAGAGGAATGGAATCTCATTCATCATCAAAAAGAACATTTCAAGATCTGTCTTGAAGTACAATCTATCTGTGATAGGATAATATCCATACATCTACAAGGAAGACCAGTTAATACCACTATCATTCAAGTTTACCCACCAACCACTAAAGTCAGTGATGATAAAACTGAAGAATTCTACCAACTTCTTCAATATGAAATTGGTCACATATGCAATCAAGGTGTACTGATAATTACTGGTTACAAAGGTTGGAAACAAAGAACGATTTTTTGTTGTAATGTGACGTAGAGTCAATTCTGACTTATAGCAACCTTTTATAGGGTTTTCAAGGAGAAGCTGGTGAACTTGAATCACCGACCTTGCAGTTCAAACGGCTTTGCAGTCTGGTGCATTAACCCACAGAAACACACCAGGAGTCAAAGCAGGATTGTTGTTGTTGTTTAGTGCCGTCGAGTCGGTTCCGACCAATAACGACCCTGTACAGGGTTTCCGAGGCTGTAAATCTTTACGGGAGCAGAACGCCTCATCTTTCTCCCGCGGAGCGGCTGGTAGTTTCAAACTGCTGACTTTGTGGTTCGCAACCCGATTCATAACCACTTCAAAGCAGGATTAGTAGTTGGAAAATATGGCCTTGATGATAGAACTGAGACTGGAGATCGCATGATAGAATTTTGCAAGACCAATGACTTGTGCACTGCAAATACCTTTAAAAAAAACAAAAAACAAAGAAGAAAATTACACTCATAGACTTCATGATATGGATTATACAGAAATCAAACTGACTATATCAATGATGTGGCATAGAATTTTACCAGCTTCTTCAATCTGAAATTAATTAAACATGCAATCAAGATGTATTGATCATTACTGGTGATGATCAATGTAAAGGTTGGAAACAAAGAGGAAGGATCAGTAGTTGGAAAATATGGCCTTGATGATAGAAATTATGCTGGAGATCGCACGATAGAATTCTGCAAAACCAATGATTTGCTCATTTCAAATACCTTCTTTAGATAGCATAAGAGACAATTATACACATGGACTTCACCAGATGGAATACACAGAAATCAAATTGACTACAACTGTGGAAAGAGACTGTGGAAAAGCTCTATATCATCAACTTAAATAAGGCCATGGACAGATTATGGAACAAATCATCAATTGCTCATTTGAAAATTCAGACTGAAGCTAAAGAAAATGAAATCAAGTCCCTGACAGCCAAAATATGACCTTGAATATATCCCACCTGAATTTAGAGATCATCTGAAGAACAAATTTGATACATTAAACACTAAAGACTGAAGACCAGAAGAGTTGTGGGATGACATCAAGAAGGTCATACAGGAAGAAAGAAAAAATCATTAAGAAGACAAGAAAGAAGAAAAATATCAAAATGGACGTCAGAAGAGACACTGAAAGTTGCTCTCCAGCATAGAGATGCTAAAGCAAATGGAAGAAATGAGGCAGTACGAGAGCTGAACAGAAAATTTCAAGTCAGCTCAAGAAGACAAAGTCAAATATTACAATGAAATGTGCAAAGATCTGGAGTCAGAAAACCAAAAGGGAAGAAAGCACTCAGCATTTCACAAACTTAGGGAACTGAAGAAAAAATTCAAGCCTCAACTTTTGTTATTGAAGGCTTCTCTAGGCAAATTATTGAGTGATGCAGAAAACATCAAAAGAAGATGGAAGGACTACACAGACTCACTGTACCAAAAATGAAATGGTTGATGTACTACCGTTTCAGGAGGTAGCATATGATCAAGAGCCAATGATACTGAAGGAAGAAGTCCAAGGTGCATTGAAGGAACTGGCAAAGAGCAAGGCCTGGGGAATTGATAGAATAAAAATTGAAATATTTCAAGAAAGTGAGGCAACACTGGAGGCACTTACTGATCTCTGCCAAAAATTTTGGAAGACAACTATCTGGCCAACTGATTGGAAGAGATCCATATTTGTGTCCATTCCAAAGAGAGGTGACCCAATGGAATGTGGAAACCATCAGCCAATATCTTTGATATCCCATGTGAATGAGTTTTACTCAAGATAATAAAGAAATGCCTGCAATCATACATTGAGAGTGAACTTCCAGAGGTTCAAACTGAATTCAGAAGAGTACGTGAAATAAGGGATATGATTGCTGATGTCTGATGGATCTTGGATGAAAGCAGAGAATACTAGGAAGATGTTTACCTATGCTTTATTGACTATGCAAAGGTCTTTGATGGTGTGGGTCGTGACAAGCTATGGACAACATTGCAAAGTATAAGTATTTCAGAACACTTAATTGTGCTCATTATAAAATTGTACATAGACCAAGAGGCAATTGTTCAAACAGAACATGGGAACACTGAATGGTTTAAAATTA
>NW_006408539.1:27806397-27809030 GCF_000296735.1 Chrysochloris asiatica
TTTGCAAAGACCTGGAGATGGAAGACCACAGGGGAAAGACATGCTCAGCATTCCTCAAGCTCAAAGAACTGAGGAAAAATTCAAGTCTCAATTTGCAATACCTAAAGATATTTTGGGCAAAACATTGAATGATGCAGAGTGCAACAAAAGAATATTGAAGTACAGAGAGTCACTATACCAAAAAAAGAATGGCCGATGCCCAATCGTTTCAAGAGGTAACATATGTTCAAGAGCCAATGGTATTGAAGGAAAAAGTTCAATGTTCACTAAAGGTATTGGCAAAGAACAAGGAGTTAGGAATTTATGGAATACAATCTGAAATGTTTCAACAAACTTCTGAAGCACTGTAGGCACTGACTCATCTATGCCAAGAAATCTGAAACAGTAACCTGGCCAAATGATTGGAAGAAATATTTGTGCCCATTCCAAAAAGAGTTAATCCAATGGGAATTCAGAAATCATAAAAAAAAATGTATCATTATGATATCATATGCAATTTAAATTTTACTAAAGATAAATAAAAAATGGCTACAACATTACATTGACAGGAAACTGCCAGAGGTTTAAGCTGGATTCAGATGAGGATGTGGAAGGAGGAATATCATTGCTGACATCAGATGGATCTTGGTTAAAGCAGAGAACACTAGAAAGATGTTTACTTGTGCTTTATTGACTACACAAAAGTGTTTAACTGTATAGATCATGGCAAACTATGGACATTGCGAATTATGAGTGTTCTGGAACATTTAATCATGCTTATGTGGAACTTGTACATAGACCAGGAGGCCATCATTCAAGCAGAACAAGGGGGTACTGAATGATTTAAAATCAGGTTTGTGCCAGGGTTGTATTCTTTGAGTATACTCACTCAATCTGTATACTGAGGAAATAATTGGAGAAGCAGAATCATACAAAGAACATCACGGCATCAGAATCAGAGGAAGGTTCAATGAAAACCTGTGATATGCAGATGATACCATTTTGCTTGTTAGAAGCAAGGAGTACTTGAAATTGTTATTGATGACGATCGAAACAACAGCCTGTACATAGGGACACTATGAGTCAGAACTGACTTTACGTCACTTAACAATAGGGTGTTCCATGTTGGACAAATTTCAGTGATGCTTACAGACAAAGAAGGAGAGTTCGATCTCTTCTGAATCGTTAGTCACTGGAACTTTATAAATGCAACAGAACATTGTCAGATATAATGCCAGATGCTGACACACAAAAAAATTTCAAGATATATTTTGAAGTACAGTGTTATCTGTGATAGCATAAAAATCATACATGAACAAGGAAGACCAATTACTACTACTATTATTCAAATTTGCACACCAACTACTAAAGTCAATGATGATGAAATTGAAGAATTCTAGAACTTCTTCACTCTGAAATAGGTCAAATATGCAATCAAGATGCATTGATCATTACTGTTGGTTGGAAGCAAAAAGCAAAGAACAATTGGAAAATATGGCCTTGGTAACAGAAATAATGATGGTCATCCAAGATAGAATTTTGTAAAATCAATGATTTACTCATTTTTTTCAGGAACAGACAAAGTGACAATATACATGAACCTCACCAGATTAAATATACAGGAATCAAGTTTGTGGAAAGAGATCGTGGAGAAGCTCAACTGTCAGCCAAAGCAAGGCTAGTGGCTGACTGTGTAATAGACTATCAATTGCTCTTAAGCAAATTCAGGCTAAAGTTGAAGACCTTTATAACAAGTCTATGAGAGTCAAAATAGGACCTTGAGTACACACTATCTGAATTTAGCATTCATATCAAGTACATATTTGATGCATTAGACACTAACAATCAAAGGCTACAGGAGTTCTTGGGTGGCATCAAGAACATCATACAGGAAGAAAGCCAAAGGTCATTAAAAAACAGAAGAGAAAGAAAAGACCAAAGTTGATGCCAGATGGTTTTCTTTGGAACAGAGAAACAAAAGTAACTGGAAGAAATAATGAAGTAAAAGAACTGACCAGAAATTTTCAAATACCAATTTAATAAGACAAAGTCGAGTAGCATATTGAAATATGCAGACCTGGAGTTAGAAAAGCAGATGGAAGAACATGACCAGCATTTCTCAACCTGAAAAGAACAGAAGAAAACAGTCAAGTCTTGTGTTGGAATACTGAAAGATCCTATGCACAAAATGATGTCCGATGGATTTTGGCTGAAAGCAGAGAATATCAGAAAGATGTTTACCTGTGCATTATTGACTACACAAAGGCTTTCGATTGTATGGATCATGACAAGCTATGGAAAACATTGCAAAGTATGAGTATTCTGGAAAAATTAATTGTGCTCATGAGGAATCTGTACATGGACCAAGAAGCAGTTGTTTGAATAGATCATGGGAACGCTGAATGGTTTAAAATTAAGAAAGGTGTGTGACAAGGTTGTATTCTTTCACCATACTTGTTCAACCTGTATGATGAGCAAATAATCTGTGAAGCTGGGTTATATGAAGAAAAACGTGGCATCAGGATTAGAAGAAGACTCATTAACAACTTGTGACATGCAGATGATACAACCTTGCTTGCTGAAAGTTAAGAGGATTTAAAACATTAATTGATGAAGATCAAAAAGCACAGCCTTCAGTATGGATTACATCTCAA
>NW_006408539.1:27809900-27814915 GCF_000296735.1 Chrysochloris asiatica
TGACATGACAGAATGTGGGAATCATGGAACACTATCATCAATATTGCTAACCTGCAAGAAAATATTTTTCTGAAGATAGTTCCAAAACAATTGCAGTAATACACTGACAGAGAACTGCTAGAAATCCAAGCAAGATTCAGCAATGGACTTGTATGAGGATTTGGAAATAGGGATATTAATGCTGATGGATCTTGGCTAAAAGCAAAGAATAAAAGAAATGTATTTTTTTTGTGCTTCATTGACTATACAAAAGCATTTGACTATATGGATCATAACAAACTATGGATAACATTTCAAAGAATGAGTATTATAGAACACTTGAGTATGCTCAAGAGTGACCTGTACATATACTAATGGGCAGTTAATTAAACAAAACAAGGGGGCATTGAATGGTTTAAAATCAGGAACGGTGTACACCAGGGTTGTATTCCTTCACCATACTTACTTTATCTCTCTACTGAGAAAATAATTTGAGAAGCTGGATTATATGATGAAGAACTTGTCAACAGGACTGGAGGTATACTCATTAATAGCCTATGTTAATCAGATAACACAATCTTGATTGCTGGCAGTGAAGAAACCTTAAAACATTTACATACGAAGGTCAAACACTATAGTTTTCAATATGTATTTCACCTCAAGGTAAAAAAAAAAACCTAAAAACAAGAATCCTCAACAGTGGACCAACAAACAATATCAAAACATATGGACAAGATATTGAAGTTGTCAAAGACATCATTTTCCTTGGATCCACACTCAACAATCATGGAGGTAGAAATCAAAGGTTTCTACCAACAATCCAAGAAATCAAAGGATACATTGTTGTTGTTGTTGTTAAGTGCCGTCGAGTCGGTTCCGACCCATAGCGACCCTGTACAGGGTTTCCGAGGGTGTAAATCCTTATGGGAGTAGAAAGCCTCATCTTTCTCCCGCGGAGCAGCTGGTAGTTTCGAACCGCTGACCTTTAGGTTCGCAGCCCGATTCGTAACCACTACGCTACCAGAGCTCCTTACATTAGGCAAATCTGTTACACAAGACTTCTTTAAAGTGTTGAAGAGCAAAGATATGAGGACAGTTTAAGATGTGCTTGACAAAAGTCATGGTATTTTCAATAATCTCATGTTCATGTGAAAGTAGGATAATTAATAAAGAACACTATAGAAAATTAATGCATTTGAGTTATGGCATTGGAGTAGATTATTATAAGTATCATGGGCTGTCAAAGAACAAACAAATATGTGTTGAGACAAGACAAATGCTCCTTGGAAGCCAAGATGGCCAGACTTCCTCTCTCATACTTCAATATATTATAAGGAGGGACCAATCCCTGGAGAAGAACATCATATTTGGTAAAATGGAGAATTAGCGACAAAGAGGAAGACCCCCCAATGAGATGAACAGGCAGAGTGGTAGCAGTAATGGGTTCAAGAGTAGAAACAACTGTGAGGTTGGCACAGGACTACATAGTGATTCGTTCTGTTGTGCATAAGGTTACTATGAATCAGTACCAACTTGATGGCACCTAACAACAACTGGAGTCCTGGTGTGGCAGTGTGGGTTAATGCTATGGACTGTAAGATAAATTTGAACAGCAAGGTTAGTGGTTCAAACTCACCAGAAACCCTACACAGGGTCCTATTAAACAGGACCGACATGACTGCAATTTACTACAACTCAGTTGTGGTATTTTTCAGTCACCTTATATGCATGTGAAAGTTAGGCAATTAATAAGAAAGACCATAGAACAGTTGAAGCATTTGAGTTATGGTGTTGTTAAACAATACGGAAAGTACCATGAACTGCCAGAACAATCAAATACATCTTGGATGAAGTATACGTAATACACTTCTTAGAATTGAGGATGAACTTGTCAGGACAAACAATCTATTTATCATGATGCTGTTTTAGATACAGCATATATACATATGGTTTAGTTGTTTAAATAAATGTCTACTTTTTATATAGAAAGTAGTGGCATGCAATAATAAGGTGAATAAGGTGAGAAGGTGTAGATCTTCCTTTTACTTTTAACAATTCATTTTCAAGTCATCCTAATTGAGGACTTTCAGAAGGAAAGAGTCTAAGCAAAAACAATGAGCATTTAACACATGACTTTCTTGTTTCTGTGTCCTTCCATTGATTTCATCAAATATATTGTTGGGTAATAATAAAGAATACAAGAAGGACACACAATTATGACTAAAATTTAGTGGTAGATATTCAATAAATGGAAAATACCATTTTTCTTCTGAACGTGTATTTGTGTGTGTGCGTTTGTGTGTGTGTGTGTGTGGTTTTCAAACTGACAGGTTCTGGAGGAAAAATGAAGGGACAAACCAGCAATTTACTCTGTAGGGACCATTTATCTTTGTGAGTCATGTAGGGCATGTGGTCCAGGGTGTGGGTGGGATTTTTCCACACCAAACAATGCTAATGATAGCTCATCAGGTGGAACAACAAGGACAATTCCACAGCATTGAAGAGCGGAAGTCATATGGCACTTTGCTAAAAGGTTAAAACATATGAAGTGGGAAGAATGTAGCAGCCTCATATTAACCAAGCTAGTGTGTATGAAAATAAGTACTGGGCATTCCCGAAGATATTTTAAGTGGCTGTAAGTGATTATTACAAAGAACGGCTTCTAATCATCTGGCTCTACTTAAAATGTGAGAAGACTACACTGCTTTAGCACTGCCTTTTTTCCTTATTTATTTTTTGCCTATTTGTTGTTGTTTGGCGACATTGAATTGGTTCCAAACAGAGCACTGCCCAGTCCTCAACCATCCCCACAATTGTTGCAGCCAATGTGTTAAATCATCTCATACAAGGGCTCCTGTTTTCGAAGACCCTCGATTTTTACCAACCATGATGTCCTTCTCCCAAGACTGATTCCTCATGATGACAGGTCCAAAGCAAATGAAATGAACTCTGGGCATTGTCACTTCTAAGGAGCATTCTGTTTGTACTTCTTCTAAGACAGATTTGTTCATCCTTCTGGCAGTCCATGGCATATTTGATATTCTTTACCAATACCAGCATTCAAAGGCATTGACTCGTCTTCCATCTCCCTTGTTCACTGCTCAGCTGTCTTATGCATGTAAAGCAATTGAACGTACCAGGGCTTAGATGAGGCTCACTTAGGACTCAAAGTGACATTTTGCTTTTTAACACTTTTAAAAGTATTATGCAACAGATTTCTCCAATTCCTACTTTTTAGTATACAAGAAAAAAAAAATTTTTTTTTCAAAATAGTCGTACAAACTGCGGCAGTTGGAAATATGCTTTTGTTTAAGTCCCACAAAGGTAAACTTTGGATATTAGTTGTATAAAAAATGAAATACCATAGTATTTACAAATAAGTACTATATTACTATTGAAATACTTGTAGAATAATTTTATCCCATTTTAAGTGATACTCCTTTAATCGTTTACAATTGCATACAGTAATAATTTAAAATTTAAATGTGCCTCCTTATCTCAAAGGAGGAGTCCTGGTGGAACAGGGGTTAAGCATCAGACTGTTAACCACAATGTTGGTGGTTCAAACCCACCAGCCACACTATGGGATAAAAACAGTCTGTTTCCTTAAAAATGTGCAGAGCAATTCTACTTTGTTCTATGGGGTCAATATGAGTTGGAGGCAACAGGTTTATCACAAAGAGAGAAAGAGAAAACTCCTAAAGAGCCATGAGAAATGATATTCGCCTCCCATGAGTATTGGCTTGGTTAGGATTGGAATTTCTTAATGATAGAAAGAGTATTAAATGTGGATTTTAACAAAAGAAGTTTTGAGTTCTTGTTCTCAGCACATATTATACATGGTACGTATAAAGATATGGAGAAGTTGTTAAAAATATGCTCATAGAGAGTCTGCATCAAGGCAGAAGTAATTGGGAGGAAAATGCTATTTTAAAGAGAATGCTGGTCTCTAAGGGAAGGACATATTCATCTTAGCATTAGATAATCTACAGGAAAAAGTGTGTCATTAAGTGTTTATTTGAATGATGAACCCCTCTTTGTCATGGTTGAGGTATTTAAGAAAATAAGGTAATTTGCTGTGCATGAGGGTCTGTAGAAACCTGGATTTTAAAGAATCATTATAGAGGGAGGAGGTCAAAGATGGAAATCAAAGAAATAGAGCCCTTGTCAAGATATTGGCAGCTTGAAGTCCTGCAGAAAGCTCGTATTGCTATTGAACCCATAGCACCGTTTAAACTGGAATCTTTACAGGGCTATATGCTGAGCAAATAGTCTGACAAGTTGAAGTCTGAAGAAGAATTTGGCTTCAGGATTGGATGAAGAAGACTCATTAACAACCTGTGAAATACAGATGACACAACCTCGCTTGCTGGGATCGAGAGGTCTTAAAATATTTACTGGTGAAGATCAAAGATATCAGTCTTCAGTATGGATTGCAAATCAATGTAAAGAAAACAAAAATTCTCACCACTGGACAAATAAAAAATATGATCAGAGGAGAAAAGATGAAAGTTGTCAAAGACTTCATTTTACTTGAATCCACAATCAGCAGTCATCAGTAATGAATCAAGAAATATTATATTAGTCAAATTGTTTTGCAAAAGACCTCTTTAAAGAGTTAAAGAACAAAGAAGACACTTTGAGAACCAAGGTGTGCCTGATTCCAGCTATAGTATTTACACAGTATTTACAATGGCCTCATATACATCCAATAAGGAAGACTGTTGACTTAACAGTGCATTTGAATTATGGTGCTGGTGAAGAATATTGAAAGTACCATGGACTGCCAGAAGATTAAGAAAATCCATTTTTGAAGTACAACTGGATTACTCCTTAGAAACTATGATTTCAAGACTTTATCTCTCATATTTTTGACAAGTTTTCAGGAAGAGCCAGTCTCTGGAGCAGAGCACCATGCTTGGTAAAAATGAGGGTCATCAAAAAATGACCAAGATCCTCAATGACATGAATTAACAGTGACAAAAATAACTGTCTGAAGCATAACAAGTGTGAGGATGGTGTGGGACCAGGCAGTG
>NW_006408539.1:27816465-27828047 GCF_000296735.1 Chrysochloris asiatica
ATATAACCCAGCTTCTCAGATTATTTGCTCAGTTTACAGGTTGAACAAGTATGGTGAAAGAATACAGCCTTGTCACACACCTTTCTTAATTTTAAACCATTCAGTGTTCTTGGTGATGGTCGTAGGGGAATGGCAGAAAGGAGACCCTGTGTGTGCTCCCAAAGGCAGAGTGAGTAAATGATGCCTGATTCTAAAGTCTGAGCCAAGAAGCGGCCCAAGTCACTCACATAATTCTCTTATTGTCATTGCCTTCACAGAGCCTTCCAGGCTCAGAAAAGGGAGCTCTAGACCTCACTTTCCAAAGGAATGCAGATCAAATGAAGTGTGGCCATCTTTAATCTGTCACCTTGTGTGACAATGATGTCATCATACTAAGTATTTAGAACAGAGAAAAAAGTGGGTCTCAAGTTACTCTTGATGTGACTTGTCTCAGTAGGAAGCACACCAACCTCAGCAGTAAGGAATTTCTGGAAAGAGGGCAGAGAGAGAGGAGAATGCAAGAGGAAATAACATTAAGTAAGAGGGGTAGGTGAGAGGGGATACTATTGTGAGGAGAAATAAAGTTAGTTAATAATAAGCTGAACCCTGAAATACAAGACTCAAGGAAACCATATATGGACCAATTCCCTGTATTGGCTATAGGGACACTACTTGAGAAAGTGGTATAAAAAGAAGAAGCCAAATTTTACTCTGGGCTCCACCTCCTCATCTCTCTGTAAGGATGTCTATGCTAATAAACCTATCTTTCTTTTCCCCAAGTCTCTTGTCGCTCTAGCTTCTTTTGTGCTGAGTGTGTTATGCCTTCCCAATTCTTTGGAAAGATAGTAACACCTTTCCAGGACAAAACTCCAACTGTGGCATTCGTGTTTCCTTCCTTCTAATAAACAGGAAGGCTTCACTTCTACTCCAATCCCTATCTCATCTGCCAGAAAGGCAGCCAGCTCTCTCTAGGAAAATACATTCCCAATGGTCTGTCCCTATGTTTACATGTCTATATCCCAGGAATCCTACATGTTATTGCAAATGTATCTTTATATCCTTGTGGTCTTATTGAAACAGAAGTTCTTTGAGACAAGGGTCAGGGTTCTTCAGCATTTTGTGTCCAACATCCAGCTATGTCAGGTAAAAGGCAGGGCCAGACTAACTGTTGGTTGGATGAGGAAGAAACAAGTCAGCAACTATTCACTCTTTGGGCAGCAGTTTTGTTGATTCAATCTATTTAAAAAAATAAAGATAGACTATTTTAGGGTCATACTTCGGGAGTGTTTGCTCATTTTATATATATATATAATATTTACCGGCCTTTTAATATTTTGAGCATTCTCACTTCCTTTCTTATGTGTTAATAAGCTTAACCTATTTTCCCAGGTCAGTCACACTTATTCTTACAGCTGTAGTATGAAGTCCCTGTGGGATGTAAATAAGTAATTCGGAGCTGAAAGTTTGGAGGTTTGGGTCCATCAGCAGACATCCCAGAAGAAAGAGCTGACAATCTACAAACAAACAAAAAGTAAATAAATGCAAAGTCATCCACTGAAACCCTTATGGAGCACAATTCTATTCTGAAGCAGAATTATTGTGAGGTACAACCTAGTCACAGTTTGTGTATTTACATATCTAGTTTAATTTTTTGGATAATGTCTTTCAGTTTTGTGTTACCTAGAAAGTAAGGTAAGCACCAGTTTACGTATGCTTACAAGCAAATCTATAGTGAACAATTTCACAGTTTTCACCCCATCAAAGAGTCTGTTTCTAGGTATGGCTGACATCTGTTTTGCTTCCAAGCCTACAGAAGCAAAGCCTCTTTTCAAAATTGCAATCCCTAGCAATGAAGGAGTAACCAATAGGTAAGCACACAATTACTGATGCTTACTTATTAATTTGTGTTGTTGTCGATTGATGTCAAGTTGGTTGCAACTCATAGCAACCCATACAGGGTTTCTAAGGAGCAGTTTGAATTGCCGATATTGCAATTCGAGCCAACCTTATGGTCCAAGGATTTTATCTTACAGCACCAAACCAGATGTTGTTGTTAGGTGCCATAGGGTCCATTCTGACCCATAGCGACCCCATATAGGGTTTCCAAGGAGCAGCTGGTGAGCTTGAACCACAAACCTTGCAGTTCAAGCAAATTTGCAGTCTGACTCATTAGCCCACAACATCACAGTACTGAATAGTTAATTCAGTAGTCTATCCTTGATTAAGGAGCTCTGGTAGCGTAGTGGTTACGAATCAGGCTGCGAACCTTAAGGTCAGCGGTTCGAAACTACCAGCCGCTCCGCGGGAGAAAGATGAGGCTTTCTACTCCCGTAAAGATTTACACCCTCGGAAACCCTGTACAGGGTCGCTATGGGTCGGAACCGACTTGACGGCACTTAACAACAACAACAACCCTTGATATCTCTATTTGTTACCACTGTGAAGAGTTGCATTACTTCTTTTGTTTTTCTCCTTTTTATTTACCAAATACAATATTTGATTCTTCTCCAACTGAAAGCTGATGATGTCCCTCAGATTTGATATTTAACTTTTCTTCTTGTCACAGTCAACCCAAGATAATAAGACAAATAACATTTGAATTCAGATAACATTATATCACACTTTTATGAATAACACATCCAAGAATCTGAAAGAACCTTAAACATGTATTTCAAATATATCAATAGCTCATACAACATAAAGGGCAAATGTGAAATCTCTTAATGTAAATAAATGTTTAAATTTTACCGTATGTCTACCAGAGCAGAGTAATTGCTGATGCCAAAAGAAATGTTCTCGGATCACATCTCCATAGGAACAGCAAACTCTCAGATCATTTGTCATCATTTCCTACAGCTAGATTACACAGTGACAGTTTGGGGAAAACAGTTTTTGATATTTCAATGCTCTCTTAAATCTTTTGAAGGAACATTTCTTTAGATAGGCAATTCTATTACTATGTTTCCACATAGGACATGGAAACAAGTTTTCATCCCTTGTTGACCTTGCATGACCTTGGTGAAGGTGTACCCATATGTTTGTGCATAGTGAATGTCAGTTAAGATTGCTACGTACTTTTACAACATTAACTTATCCCGGAGTAGTTCCTGAGAGAAGATTTTCCCTAACTGGCTTTTTTTTCCCACAAGTGTATAATAAAACATCACTGCAAGGTCAGTGGTTCAAATCCACCAGTCGCTTCCTGGAAACTCTATACGGGGTCACTATGAATTGGAAACAACTCGATGGCACTTAACAACAACAACAACAACAACAACCCCTGAATGTGAATTTTTCAGTAGGTTGTAATAGTAATGATTATACCTTGGGATTGGCAATGTCTTTATCTAGATTCAAGATAGCCTGAGCTATCCTACCGCTCTTTTCTACAGAGTTACAAGATGCAGAGTCAAAGGTTGTATTCGCAAATGGGGAGAGGAGTAATGGTAAGGGACAGTAGAGAAATTGAAGGGTATTATGGCTATAGGATAAACACTGGCCTGGTAACCAACCTCAAAGTTGGCAGTTCAAATACACCAGATGCTTCTTGAAAACCCTAAACAGGATCGCTCTGAGTCAGAACAGACTCGACTGCACTTAAATACAACAGCATCATGACTTATTACAATCTTTTTAAGGACAAAGGCGTTCTGTTCATTTGTGTATGCGCGCACACACATGAGTAACTCAAACACTAGGTACGATGCAACCTTGACTACACAGTTTGTAGACATTCTATTAACATTATTGAATTGAAAGGAGTAAGCACTGATCTAAAGTTATAGGGTAGTATAAAAAGACAAAGGACTTTCAGAGCAGCTTGAGTTCCTGACATGGCTATATCATTTTTCGTACAATTTGATTTTCATTAATCATTCTATAAAGTCTTGGTGTGCTGCAATAGGGTAAACACTGGACCACAAGATCAGTTTTAACTGAAAGGTTGGTGGTTCAAAGTTACCAGCAGCTCCTCAGAAACAGGGTCATTGAGTTAGAACAGACTTGATGGCACTTAAAAACAACAACAAAATCATTCTATATGGGTGCGCAGAGGCTCTAGAGCATACGTATTGAACTTTGCATCACAACGTTGGCAGCTGGCTCCAGCCCACTAGCTGCTCTGCAACAGAACAATAAGGCTTTCCACTCCCTTAAAGGTTTATGGATTCTGAAACCCTATACAGGGTCTTTATGATTCAGGATTAACACATAACAACAACAGCAATCATTCTATATAAGCATACTCAAATACAGCTACACTTTCAGGGTCAACCACAAATTATTTGAGGATATTTTAGTCGACAATGTTTTTTTTTAAATCAGCCCGGCATCTTCTGGAGTAGGATACTGTGCATATACACCTATTCTTTGATGTATTCTGATTAGCTCAGAGAAGAATAGAGCCATCTGTAACAGGCATCTTTTCTCTTCACTTTCAATAGTAAGGAAAAACAAAAGCCTTTTTGTGACTTGGTGTTACCACTTAGATAATTATTAATTCTATGTATAAAGTATAAAGAAAAATGTTTTCAAGGTAACCAAGCTAAACTGCAAAGAGGAGACAAAAAAAATAAACAATATAATCCTTTGTCTTGAAAATGATTCAAGATTAATCTTAAAAATAATAGTCACTTTACAATACTTGTTATTACAAAATATGTGTATGAGCTCACAGGATAAGAGGCAAGGAATACGAAAATTGTATTAATCTCTTAAATCACTGCATTTTTAGGGATGCATTTTTAAAAGGGTGTAACACAGGAAAGGGCTGTTACATTTTAAATAAATGAGAACAACGCACCATCTTCTTTATATGCACTTATACTATTAATCTCTTTTACTCTTTTTGCTTAGAGTACTGGCCTGGTGCTTTGGGCTAATGTGCTGGACTGCAAGGTCAGTTTGAACCACAAGGTCAGTGGTTCAAGCTCACCAGCTGCTTCTTGGAAACCCTATACAGGGTTGTTTTGAGTCAGAATCAACTTGATTGGTACTTAACAACAACAACCTTTTATGCTTATTAGTCTTTGTTTCCTGATTCCTAGTGTCTAGTGTCTCTGGTAGCATAGTGGTTATGAATCGGGCTACTAACCTCAAGGTTAGCAGTTCAAAACTACCAGCTGGTCCGCAGGAGAAAGATGAGGCTTTCTGCTCCCATAAAGATTTACAACCTCGAAAACCCTGTGCAGGGTCACTATGAGTCAGAACCGACGCCATGGTACTTACCAACAACAACAACAGTGTCTAGTATAACAACTTTTGCAAATCAATGAGAATGCTGCTGAACAGCATTTCATCTGATTATTTGGTACAAAATCTAAACTTTTTGTTTTGTGGCCTTACACTAGTTATCTAAGTAATGATATGCCTCCAATTTAGACAGCAACAACAGAAAAGAAAATCCTAGAAAAACAATTTTCACGAAGTCTTCCCTGGTGGGAACCATATTTAACTTGCTCATTGATATCTACACGTGATTCATTTCTTCCCTTCCTTCTCTTGGGCCCCACTATGTCTACAGATCTACATGTGCATTTGTGTTGCTAACCACTGCTTGACATCATTGCCGAGCAAATGCTTTTCCATAATTTTTATGTGTGCAAATGTCCTAGGCTTCCTTTTCTGGCTGTACCTCAATATCCCAGAGAGCTGGGCTGAATCTATTAATACGATCTGTATTTCTCTAAGCATAAAAATAGCATTTTTTGTGACTAGTGATAGATGTTTTACATCATTGTTTTGGGTCACCTAGATGTGTCTTATTCCTCAATTACATGGTCATTTTATCTCTCCCTCTCATACCTGTGCTTTCAATGAATTCTATCCAGTCTCTGCATTCAACAGCAGCTCAAAACAAAATGGAATTCAGTCCACTTATATGGAGCACTGAATTCTGTCTGTTTGACTGCATTTTCAATGTGTAATAGAGGACATCATGGGGGAAACCAATTTGGAAAATCTGAGCCTCATTTTCATGTGTCTTATATTCAAGTCAAGGATTTAGAAAGGCCAACAATCATTGGCATTAAGATCATATGCTAGATAGAAGTCAGGTGTCACTACAGAACAAGTCCTTGATGATATTTATTCATGAACCAGGGCAACTTCAACAGTGAAAAAAATTCATGGCCCAAAATATCTTTGCTGAATTTGAAAAATAGCCAGATGGTGATTGTGCAGCCTTGTATCCTTTTAAAATATGCTGTAGTCACAGAGAGAAATGGGGAGTTGCTATTTTGTATAAAAGTCCAGTGATAGTGACTATAGGGACACCTCATTGTGTTGCGCTTCACTTGGTTGTGCTATTCAGATACTGCACTTTACAACTTGAAGTTTTGTGGCCACCTTTGGGTACCATTTTCCCAATAACATGTGCTCACTTCCTGTCTCTGTGCCACATTTTGGTCATTCTCACAAGATTTCAAACTTTTTAGTAATGCTATTACACACTTAATAGACTACAAAGATGGTGTTGACACCAGTTTTTTATACACTTGTTGTTGGTTTTGTTAATGCCATTGAGTCAGTTCCAACTCACAGGGTTACTGAGGAGTGACTGATAGATTTGAACACTCAACTTTTTGCAATTCAAACCAAACTTGTGTTCAGTGCTTATCATACAGCACCACAGTAGGAAACAAACAAACAAAAAAAACTTTGTGTGGCTTGATTTACTATGGTATTTTCTTTAACAAGGTGGTCTGAAACTGAACACTCAATATCTCTGAGATCTGCCTATAAATATCTATTGTATGCAGAGCTAAAAGATAATAACTTGACAGAAAAAAAGAATGTAGTTTCCATATTGTTGTTAGGTGCTATCAAGTTGATTCCAAATCATAGTGACTCCATATGACTGGGTAGATAGAACTGCCCACACCAGAGTTTTTAGACTTCAATCTTTAGAGGGACAGAATGCCAGGTCTTTATCCTGTGGAACCGCTGAGTGGGTTCACATCATCGACCTTCAGTTAGCAGCTGGCCATTTAACTGTTATGCCACTGGGGCTCCTTAGTTTCCTTGTTAAAGATCATTTGCTTCTATGCTAAAATGAATCTGCTTGATTTGACTCTGATTCAAACATTCAATTGTGTAAGAAATTACATGACATCTGACCTCAGAAATATAATGATTAGAGTGCAACACTTAAGCTATCACTGTCTTCTCCTTAGATTTATATGAAAACCCCTACATAATAGCATTCATAAATTGGTCTCATGTTGTTGTTAAGTGACCTTGAGTCGGTTCCAACCCATAGCGACTGGTGTGGCTGGTGAACTTGAACTGCTCACCATGTGGTTCAAACTGACTTTGAAGTCCAACGCAATAATCCACAGTGCCATACCAGGACTCCATTTATCATGGAGTACCTATTAACCTTTATTGCTTGGACAGTGGTTAGTGGTCAGTGAAGTTGTTGCTCTTGTTAAGTGCCACCAATTTGGTTCCAACTCATAGCAATCCTGTATAGTGATTCTGAGGAGTAGATGGTGGGTTTGAACTGTCAACCTTATAGTTCACAGTCCAGTGCTGATCCTATTGTTGTTGTTCTTAAGTGCTGTCAAGTCAGTTCCAACTCAGAATGACCCTGTATAGGGTTTCCAAGAAGTGGCTGGTGAATTTGAACCACTGACCTTGCAGTTCAAACTGACTTGTGGCCCAGTGCTTATCCTACAGAGCCACACAATTAGATTGGTGGTGGTAGTGTGTTGTGGAGTCAGTTCTGACTCATAGTGACACTGGATAGGGTTTCTGAAGCTGTAAATTTTTACTGGAGCAGAAAACCGCATCTTTCTCCTACTAAACTGCAGGGAGTTTCAAACTGCTGAATGTGAAGTTAGTAGCCCGACTCATAACCATTATGATACCAGAGCTATATATAAAGCAATGTTGTCTTGAACCTCAAAGTTGGCAGTTCAAATCCACCAGCCACATCTCAGAAACCCTATACGGGTCATTATGAATCAGAACCAAGCCAACGACACTTAACAATAACAACAATAACAAGTAGATAAATGGATAGATACACAGGTTGTTGTGGCACTATAGGATAAAGCACTGGTCCACAGAATTGCTTTGAACCACTAGGTCAGCAGATTACCTTCAACAACCACTACTTGGAAACTCTGTATGGGGTCAAAATGGGGTTAGAACTGAACAAGAACACTTAACAACAACAAAAAGGAGAAGATAAGATTTTATAACAAAGAGAGGAACACATAGGTCATTGTGCTTAAAAAAAGATTTTTTGTTAATAAAATAAGGTTGAAAAATTACTTGGATTGCTTTGATTATGCTAAGTGTGCAGAGCCACCACTTGTTTGTCAGTTTGTTGCACTGTGATGGCACGCATGTTGCTGTGATTTTGCCTATGAGGATCATGACAAGCTATGGGCAAAAGAGTGAAAATTCTGGAATACTTAATCATGTTCATGAGGAACCTGTACCTAGATCAGAAGGCAGTTGTTCGAACACAACAAGGAGAAGCTGAACGGTTTAAAATTAGGCAAAGAGTGCTTATTCAATCTGTATGCTAACAAATAAGATGAGATGCTAGATTATATGAAGAAGACCGTGACAGTGGGGAGACAGATGCCATGTGAAAGTCCATTTACAAGCAAAGGAGCATTAAGGATCACCAGGGGACACCAGAACACAGCATTGAGGTCCCAGGTAAAAACAGCATGGCCAAGAGCCTGATTTGAATCGCTAGCCTCCAGAACTGTGAGGAAATAAATCTCAATTCTGTAAAGTCACTGATCTCAGATTTTTTTTGTTATTGTGGCACTAGGCAGCTAAGACACTCTCCTCACACAATTGTTTTCTTTCCAAACTAGTACCTGGATAAAGATTCACATGCAAAGACAGAGTGTAGGACAATTACAAAGATATGGAAGTACAGGAGATCAGCTTCAATACAAATACATATTCTGAAATAATTTCATAAACATGACACAGCTAGAAACTTACCAACAAAACAAAATGTTATATATTGCATTTCAATTTTACTCATATCATAATACAGCACACAGAAAAAAATAACAATTTGTGGATACAGGGTAAAATTGGGAAAGGGGGATTTCTGTTAATTAATTGTCAGTTGCAAAGCTTTCCTTTTCAATGGATGTTTAGGGACACATTTTCTTCCTGCCGATTACAGCTGTATCTAAATACATAAAGGGGAATTATTTAGTTAATTTAATAGGAAACATAAAAGCAAAAGTAAGACTTAGGAACCAACAAAATGGTAGGCTTACTTTTGGTACAATAGATGGCCATCTGTGTATTTAGAATTATATGATTCACCATGATAAAACATTCTCCAGTAATATGGCACGTGTTTTGGGATAAAGAATTTTCTCCGGTACTTTTGTTTAAAAAAGGCATGGAGGTTATTTCAGCCAGTGTCAGCAAGAACTAATGACTATCTCTTGTGTGTGAGATATTGTGTATGGTATAAAAATAAATGACCTGTTAGAGGAGCGTACCATCTAGTCATGGAAACCTAATGGAAATGCTGTAATGTTCTGGACACCAGGGTGAAGATGTCCCAGCCTAGGGAAGCTCAGAGCTGAATGTCCTGCATCACAACACAGGATTAGAACAGGTGACAGTTCTGCGTAGTCTTACCGTCTATCATAGCTTTACATATAGCGCTTCATAAATAGCTGTTCGTAATCTGAATCTTCCTCGTGAGCTCACCAACTTTTGTGCTCATCTGTCCTCTCAAGTGCTCCAGGTGACTACCTCATCCAAGTTACAAACTATCCCTCTTTGCCCTCAATTCCAGGGTTTGCTAATCAGAAAACACAGATCTCAGGAAAATCTTCCCCTTCAGCTTGTTGCTGTTTCATCGTCAACTGAGGATAAATTTCAACATTTTTAGGAATATGTGCAAGCTCGTCACATGTGTAATCTATGTCTGTCCTCCCCTGTCAATAGTCCAAATCTTCCATATTAGCGCATGAGCATGCCTACTTCTCTCTCCAAAGAGAGACAACATCTCTTTCTTCCAATGGTCTTTGCTGTGCTAGCATTCTTGAAAAGATATCCATTTACCACATGGTCAATTCTGACTCACAGAGCCCCCTCTAGGACAGAGGAGAACTGCCCACAGGGCTTCCAAGGCTGTGAGCTTTACAGAAGGCAACTGCACATCTTTCTCCTGATGAGTGGCGGGTGGATTTGAACCGCCAATCTTTCAGTTAGTAGCCAAGAATTTCACCATTGTCTTGAAAGACAATATGCAGTTCATCAGCATAGAAGATATTTAGACACAGGAGAGACTCTAAAGAGTTGGAGCTCCCTCATCTCAGTAACTTGGACTCTACCTATTCACATCATGCAGAATAATGGTAGCCACCTTGTTTTACATGCTTGTTGTACTTGGAGTATTCTAATGTCACTATTGCCTCTGATTCAAGCGTAACAAAGATTGTGAGAATGGTACAGGACCATGCTGGCCTTTGTTCCATTGTGCATAATAAGGTCACTAAAAGTGGGAATCCACTCGAAGGCACCTAACAACAACAACAACAACAACATCCATCGCCTCTGACTCGAACTTTTTCTTATTCGTTTAGAACTTTGTCACCATTCCTAAGTGGTCACTCAGATAAACAGTCTCCTGACCCAGGCATTGGACTGAACCCCATCCTCAGTTTCCAGATTCACAATTTCCTTTTGCCAGCATTCAGTGTGCATGTAGTTCTGCCCTGTATCCACATTTATTAACAGTTCCATGGGCAGGATCGATGTCGCTTTTATTTACCAATTTAGAGCAAATTTCTGAAACATGATACATTCTTAAGAACTTTTTAAAATTAAATATGTGCCCCACTCTGATATGAAATAAATGGAAAAAATACAGCAGTCAGATAGGAATATACAGAAGGGTACGGTGCTGTAGGATAAGCATTGGACCACAAAGCCAGTTAGAACACCAAGGTTGGCTGTTCAAAGCCTCCAGCCACTCCTCAGAAGCCCTATCCAGGGTTGCTACGTGTTGTAACTGACTCGATGCCACTTAACAGCAACAATATACAACATACATAAGAAGAAGGATCTGTGTAAACAGAGTAATAAAAGTACGTCTGTAATAACCCTATTCAAAACATAGTTTGGTCTTTGTAATGGACCATAGTTCTTATTTGTTTAGGTCTTTTGTCACCATTTATTTATTGTTTATCAGTTTATCGTGGGCCTGCCTCACTAGATTATAATTTCCATGTTGGCAGAAAGCACATTTAATCAAATTCCTTACATCTTTAGAATCAATAGACTGATGGCACACAACTACTTGTTGTTGTCAGGCCTACTGAGCGTGTTCCAACTCATGGGATCCCGTGTACAATTTGAGGAAATCCTATCTGGTCCTGTGCCATCCACACAACCGTCACTTTGTTCTAGCCCTTGCTGCAGACACTGTATCAGTCCTTCTCCCTGAAGGTCTCTCTGTTTTTAGCTGAGTCTCTACTTACAAAGCATATTTTGTAACGGATAGTAGAGTTGGTAGGAAGAGAAGGAAAGAGAGAAAGAAATGTGTGTATATATGTGTGTGTGTGCGTATATGTATATATATATATATATGTGTATATATGTAT
>NW_006408539.1:27828266-27853355 GCF_000296735.1 Chrysochloris asiatica
ATATATATATATATATATATAGAGAGAGAGAGAGAGAGAGAGAGAGACAGAGAGACAGACAGAGAGACAGACAGAGAGACAGAGAGACAGAGAGACAGAGAGACAGAGACAGAGACAGAGAGAGACAGAGAGAGAGAGAAAAAGAAGGAAGAAAGGAAGAAGAATGGGGAAGGAAAAAAGATGTTTAAAAGTACTAACATTGAAAGAAAAAAACAATCAGTATAATGGTCTTTTCTTAGGATCTCTGGTGGTGTAGAGGTTTATGTCTTGGGCTATTAACCACAAGGCCAGCAGTTCAAATCCATCCAGCTCTCAGTAGGAGACGCAAGAGGTTTTGTGCTGCCTTAAAGGTTAGCAGCCTTAGAAGCTATACACAGGGCTGCCATGAGGCCTAATCATCTCCATGGCAGCGAGTTTCAGCTGGTATTTTCTTGAATGTATTTGTGAGTTTGGCTAAGCAGGAAGCATACATTTGATAAGATGGAAATGGATCTGGAGGCCATTGTGAAATGGACAGGAAATGGACCAGGTCAGGTCTTGTTGAGGACTGTACCTGGAAGGCATGGTTGTTGGGAGCAGGCAGGACTGGACTATGAAGATTCTAGGGACCTCACAGGATGTCTGCATGGAGACACTCAAGGGGGAAAATGCAAAAACAGATGGATGGACAAGGAAGAATGGTGTGACCAGTTTTTTAAGTTAAAAATGAGCCATCTGACCTTGAAATTCCCAAAACCTTGGCCTGTGTTCCAATATTTCAATATATTTCTTTGTATCCTCTTCATTTGGCTTGCATGCATCTACTGGCATGTAAATTGACATGAAGGTACATATATGTATACATGTATTGTTCTTGGTACCGTTGTGTTGGTTACTATTCATAGTGTCCCTGTATAGGGTTTCTATGACTGTAAATTTCTATGAGAGCAGAAAGCCTCATCTTTCTCCCTTGGAGCACTGGTGGATTTCAACTGCCAGTCCCATGGTTAGCAGCCCAATGCATCACCCACTACATCAGCAGGGCTCCCATAAATATATGTTGTTGGTTTTAGATGCTGTTGACTAGATTCCAACTCATCAAAGCCCTGTGCACAACAGAATGAACCATGGCCGATGCTGTGGCATCCTCACAATAGTTGTTACACTTGAACCCATTGCTGCTGCCACTGCCGCAACCCAGATTTTTGGAGGTCTTACTCTTTTTTGGCTGACCTCCATTTTATAAAACATGGTGTCCTTCTCTACGCACTGGTCCCTCCTGATAATACGCCTCAAGTATGAGAGATGATGTCTTGTCATCCTGGCTTCTAAGGAGCATTGTGGCTTTACTTCTTCCAACACAGATGTATAAATATATAGGCATATGGATATATAAGTCTCCTGATATGGTGCTGTAGAAGCAACACTGGACTGTGAACCACAAGGTCAGCTGTTCAAATACACACTCTGCTCCTTGGAAACCCTATACAGGGTCACTATGAGTCAGAACCAACTCAATAGCACTTAACAGTAGCAAATACACACACACACACACACACACATATTGTGGTTGTTAAGTGCCATTAAGTTGTTAAGTGTGGTCCAGTGTTTTATCCCATAGCATATACATATGTTGTGGGATCATATATGAGTCCTGGGGTGGTGTTGTGGGCTAATGTGTCAGACTGCAAAGTCATTTGAACTGCAAAAAGTCAGTGGTTCAAGCTCACCAACTGCTCCTTGGAAACCATATACAGGGTCACTATGGGTCAGAGTCAACTCAACGACTCTTAACAACAACATATATATATTCAACTATGTTAGGTGCTTTTAGTCTCATATATTGTTTTTAATTCAGACACAATGGAATTCATTAATATCCATGCCTCTAGGTAACTATTTGTCACTTTAGGTCTTTGTTATATTCTCTAGTTCCAGAGTTTTTAATAAGGAAAGCTGAGCTGCAGCTTATAACTTCCTCAATTTTTGCATATTAGTTTTATTCCAAATATGATTGTTGTTGTTAAATGCTATCTAATTGAACCTGACTCACAGCGACCCTGTATAGAGTTTCGAAGGAGCAGCTGGTGAGTTTAAACTGTTGACATTGTAGTTAGCAGTCCAGTTCGTTTCCTATATTGCTACAGGAAAGAAAAACATTCATTTGCTCCCAATAAACTGTCCAATAAAGTGCTAAATTCTCATTGAGCTAAACATAGGATATTTCATTTTTATTTTCTTCCAGACCCCATTGACCATTTTAGATCATCTGCTATCAGATCTTATTTAGAGACAACTGGGCTTATTTGCAGAGCCAGGTTCCTAAGTAGAGTTTGCATTTTGGTTCGTGTGAGTCATCACCATTGTCCTCAAAGCAATAATTGGGAGGAAAGATGTTATAATAAAGCTAATGTTGCCTCCGTGTAGTTCAAAACCATTAGAGCTATGTTGTTGTTAAGTGCCGGCGAGTCCGTTCCGACTTATAGCAACCCTGTATAGAATTTCCAAGGAACAGTTGGTGAGCTTGAACCACTGACCTTGTGGTTCAAACTGACTTTGCAGTCTAACGCATTAGCTAGCAGCACCACCCAAAGACTTCATAATAAGTACATAAAAGGCAATCATAGCAGCTAGGATAAAAATTCACTGATCATCATTGAAAAAGCAACCAAATGAGCAAATTGGCTTTAGCTTATCATAGTCTTGTCACTCCAGTTCCACTTTGGACCATTTCCAGGGAATTAATGAGTTTTATGCTTAGAAATTATTCCCATGAAATGCTGCCATTCTCTGACGTTAAATGTAAAAGTTGTTCTTTTAAGTTGCATATCCAAGTTCACTCAGCAATTCTAGTGCTAAATGCATAATGTGAACTCATTCATGTGTGTACTTGAGTGTCCATTGTAATATTGCTCATAGAACCGAAACCAATTAGTAATCCAGATTATAGCCATGAACGCAATGGTGCTTCAAAAGCTACTAATAAATACAGTAAAATAATATGTGATATAAAATTTCAAAGTTTTTAACAAAAGACATGCAGATATGCTGTTAAAAGGGGTTTTAAGGATATGCTCTTACAATAAAACTCAGATGATAAAAGAGTATTTCTAAACATAAAAATGAATAAGACAAATTTTATCAAAAACTGTAGAATCATTTAGTAAATAAAACAAAATCACCATAATCATGCTTTCTGGTGGTAACAATTTCTAGCAATTTTTATATTAAAAAATATTCACCTATAGAAATACATCTGTAATAATTATTTTAATTCATTTGAAAGCATTCTTATATTTTGAACCATAAAATGCAAAAACAATAACAGCCATGGTTTTTAGTTTTTGTTGTTGCTGTGTGCTGTTGAGTCCAATGTTGTTGCTAAGTACTTTGTAATGGGTTTCAACTCAGAGCGACCTGTATAAGATTTCTGAGGAGCAGCTGAGAGGTTTGAACCACCCACCTTGTAGTTAAAAATCCAGTGCTAATCCCACAACACCACACCAGGATCATATATTGCTGTTTCTTTAACTGCCATTGAATTGGTTCCAATTCATACTGAAGCTGTATAGAGTTTCTGAGACTTTAAATCTTTGGTGCTGTTGTTACGTGCCCTTGAGTCAGTTCTGACCCATAGTGACCCTGTATAGGGTTTCTGAGGAGTGGCTGGGGAGCTTGAACAGCCTGCTTTGTGGTTCAAAACTATTTTGCAGTCTAGCGCATTAACCCACAGAGAGCAGAAAGTTTCATCTTTCTCCCAGGAGGATCATATATATATTTGTACAGAAAAATGCCAGTTATCTGCTCCTTTTTTAAAAACTGATGTCTACCATTGCCTCCGGTGGTTTGACAATAAATTGGAGTATTTTCATTTTGAATGTGGCCTACTCTTCTTAGTTTACGAATTTGATGGAGCTTCAAAGAGTTCACAGGAAAAAGGGATGAAAAGAAAGTAGACTGTTTCCATGAAATTTCTGAAGCCTAACATAGATTTCTTTATCTTTCCTTATTAACTCTCTTTTAAATTGATTCAACGCAAAAGAACTTACGTAGTTTCATAAACATTGTGCATTTGTGTTCCTTAATTATCAGCATGAGAAGTGAATATCTACTATGCCTGTAAGTGGAGGAGGGACACAAAGAGGTAGTAGGACTATCCAGTATGTATATAACTGCTCACAGAAATTCTTTTAGGATCATATATACTTAAGGAGCTGTGGTAGCGTAGTGGTTATGAATTGGGCTGTGAGCCACAAGGTCAGCAGTTCGAAACTAACAGCTGTTCCATGGGAGAAAAATGAGGCTTTCTGCTCCCGTAAGGATGTACAGCCTCGGAAACCCTGTACAGGGTCGCTATGAGTCAGAAGTGACTCCACGGCACATAACCACCACCACCATATTTAAGGGAGCCTTGGAGCATAGTTAAGCCCTCAGCTGTCAACCTAAAGGTCAGTGGTCGAGCCAACTCATGCATCTGCCTCAGAGAGATCTGGCAGTCAGTTGCTGTAGAGATTAGCTAAGAGACTGGAAACTCCATTTGAAAGAGTTCTGTTCTGGCATGTAGGATCACTTTGAGTCAGAATCAACTCAATGGCAAATGAGAACAAACTGATTTGCCTTTGTTTTAAATATAAAGCCTAATGGTGCCACTCTCTCTGTCCCAAAATGACTCGAGTAGTTAAAGGTTACCTAAGAAGCCAAAGTGTGCTACATTTTCAGAGATGTGATAAATCTCTGTAGGATCCTTAATACTCAGCTCTTTCATGCAAAGCTATTGGATTAAATCACTCATTCAACAAGTACCTATGGGTCCTTACATATCAGGCATGAAGGCGAGATCTGTACGCACAGATGAGAAAACAGGGAACCTCTTTCTGAAAGGAGATGAGCACAAAGTGTGATGGAAGATTCAACCCCATGTGCTCTGAAGCTAGGGCAGGATGACTGGGGTGTGGATGGAATAGCTGCATGTGTGGGCCAGGGAGGACTGTTTGGGAAGAGGTAGAATCATTCCTTGAGGAAGATTCTTGAAGGAGGTGTTCTCTGAATCTTACAGAAGTCGGGATACATTTTTAGAACCGAGGGAAGTGTGTACCTGGGAGAGGAACCAATGTGCTGAAAGTTTAGTAACCATCAAGTCCTGTCCTCTATGTGTTCTCTGCCCTGTGGTGGGTATTGCAGAGGTAATGATGAGACCAGGAATGCCATCAGAGCTATTCTCACAAAGGGCCTGTGGACTCTGACAAAGGGCTTTGCTTCAAAGTCTGGCCTGAGTACTACTGACAGGATGTAAACACAGGAGGAAAATGACCCATTCTGCTTGTTAGAACATTCTAGAAGTTTTGTAGAAAAAAAAAACCCTAATGATAGGAAACTGTTATGCCATTTCAAACTCATACCTTACCTTTCAAGTCCCTTTGCCTTCCTTTCCTTGAAATGTCAAGGACTCTAATGAAAGAAATGTCTCTTTCCAAACAGAGATCTTTACAGGGTAACATTGTTCATTTTCAGTGTAGGCTATATACATTGAGTGGTCAGAGGCAGTAACAGAGCATTGATTTTACGTTGAATAAAATCAATAGGACATTTGTTCAAATATGCTTTGGGCCAAAAATGAGCCCTGAATGCTCTGTGGAGCATTAAATCTGTTCATGAGTTTATAACCCATCATCAGAGGATCCTCTGTGCTGCCAGAGCTCCCTCACACACACACACACACACACACACACACACACACACACACACACACACCATCATATGCATTTCTTAATTGCCACTGTTTGTAAATAACAGATTGTAAGAATGGTTCTGTGTGTGTGTGTGTGTGTGTGTTCTACCAACCCCATCTCCACTGTGGCTGATGCAAGACAAGGAGTATAAACTATAATCTCTATCCTCAGCAACATACAATGTGTTTAATTAGATAGAATGAATGCCCACAAAATATATTTTTAAAAAGCAGAAAGAATATAATGAAACTGAAAAAGTCTTTGTGAAATCAAGTCTATGCTACAGATATTTCAACAGAAGACAGAGTTGCTCAGCTGAAGTATCAAAGAGGAATTCCTTCTGAAGGTGAGAAATACCTGGGACTTGAATCTGGGAAAATATTGAAAAATATCAGTAACTTCTAATTATTGAACAGAGTTGACATACTAAGACAGACCACGCAGGAAATCCTGGCAGTCCATTTTTGAAAATTAACCAATTAAGACGCTATGGATCACAGAATATTGTCTAAGACTTTGACTTGCTAACTTTGGACGTGTCTCTGGAGGAACTGAACATCCTATCCGCTAACGTGGACAGCCAATGAAGGCATGAAAGACTCTCAGTGGCTGCAACAATCAACTTAGATGTTCCAAAGATGATGAAGATGGCAAAAGACCATGTAATGTTGCCTGTTGTAAGGTCTTCATGAGTCTGCCAATTTGATGGCAACTAAAGCAGCAATAATGACATTTAAGTAAATTAAAATAGTCTTGTTGATGTGCTTCAGCGTGCCTTCAAGTTGGTTCAGACTCTTAGTGATCCTGTATAGAATATCCAAGGAGCAGCTGGTGGGTTTGAACTGCTGACCTTGTGGTTCACAGACCAGTGCTGATCCTACAGTGCAATACCAGGAGTCCAAAATAGTCTTAGATGCATTCATTTTTTAAGAAAAAGGATATATACTAAGTCCATTAGCATGACTGATAATGAGAAGAAGAGTAGTGGTTATTGAAAAAAATAAAAGGACTTTTCAAAAATAGAGGTGCTTCATTGGTTTGGTTAATACACTCTACTATGTGAGCCATTCTGCTCATGTAAAGATTTACAGCCTTGGAAACCCTGTACAGGGTCGCTATGAGTTGGAACCGACTCCACAGCACATAACAACAACAACTATGGGGAAAAAATTCTGAAATCTTAGTGGTTTGCACAGTCAAATTTTCTCACCCACATAATGTAAAATGAACATCCTCATAGGATGGAAATCCTCTTCGCAGACCTCTACACTACATGGGAGTACAGACAGTTAAGCATTGGCTGTTCACTGAAAGGTTGACATTTGAGTCTATGCAAAGGCACCTTGGAAGAAGGCTTAGTAATCTTCTTGTGAAAAATCAGCTACTGAAAACCCTGTGGAGCACAGTTCTACTCTGACATGTGTTGGGATGCCACGAGGGACATTCCACTCAATGACATCTGGTTGCTATGTGGTGACCAGGGATTCCATCCCCTAATGACTGAGGTCATGATTTCCCTTCAAGCCGGCTGGAAAGGAAGAGACTGAAGAACATGGAGAGAAGGTGAGAAAAGTTGCTGCTACCTTGTGATGATTGCAGTCAATGTCATGGAACAGACTGTGTCGATTTAGTGCTGCCCATTGTCAGAAGGACCCTTCATCTTGGTTGAGATGTTACCTGTGTTTTTTGTTTGTTTTCTTCTCTCCTGATTATGATTCAATGAAGGGAAGGTGTGTGATTGATTCTTAGTGAAACTGACAAGGACAAATACAAGGATTTGGCATGTGTCTTGTATACAGTGATTGATTAAATCCCTAAGAGCAACATCATACTCAACTGGGTATACATTCTTTAAAATTCAAATCTTGACTTGAAAAATGATTCTATACATGTTGACATACCTTTTATAGCTATGCCAAGTAATTAGCATGCCATTGATTTATTCTACACAGCCACAGTTGCAACTGAAAAGTAGAATAAATATGCAAATAAGCCAGGTCTAAAAAAGAAAGTTGGGTGGATCTGTAGGATAAGCACTGGACCATAAGCCACAATGTTAGTGGTTAACACAGCAGAAGAAAGATAAGACTTTCTGCTCCCATAAAGATTATATATAACTTCAGAAACCCTGAACATGGTCACTATGAGTCAGAACTGACTCAACAGTACTTAACATCAACAAAAAAGGAAAGAAACACTCAGATGAAATATCTACAAATTTGAGCCATATTGGAGAGTTTGGGCCCAGTTTTACATTTTATCTTTTGTACTGACAGTCACACTATTCCATAAAAGCATTTAACACTCATCATTCATCCAAATACATCCTCCCATATACCATATATGACATAATAGGATACATCTCTGTTCTGGGAATTGTTTTATTGGTCCCTGCATCTTGAGTGGTAATGCGATTGAATGTTTTCTAGTGAATCTTGGTAATGTACAATAGGTCCTATCCTTTGAACTATTTTTGAGTGATAAATGAGAATGGAGATTTTTCCATATCTTTATGTTTTGCCTTTTTTGTTTGTTTGCTTTTCTCTGACTCTGTCCTCACGATCCAGTCTTAGATGGCCCCAGGAAGAGTTTTAATTAGCTTTTTAACCTTGGCCAATCACTGGCCCACAGAAGGTGGAGGACATGAAGCTTCAGCTCCTGAAGCTGTGTTTGTTTCCGGCGTGGTGACTTCAACACTCGCTGCTCACCCCCACCTGCTTTGACCGTTTGTTGTAAGGAAGACAAGCCAAAAATAAAAAACTCAAAATGAGTCATGCAAACATTGTGCCAGCTGAATGCACCGTGAAATATCTTTGATAATCAAAACTGTTACATTGCTTCAATATAGAAAAAGTGCCAGTATCACCTGAAATGTTGTTCAATTTAACAGGTTTAATTACTTGACAGAAGTTGTGTTTCAATTACGGTGATTGTTTATGTTTCAGGAAAAAGTGTAGCTGCGTCAGCAATTTCACAGTTGGGATTGAGAGGCACTCCCCCTGGAACAAACATTGCCAAGTGTGGGTACTTTCTACCATTGTAGTGTGCGAGATGCATTGTGTGATACACAAAACAGCATTTATATTTTTATATCCATCTTAATGCAGATGAATATGTTTCTATGTGTCACAAACAAATCCCGTTATAGATTTTATTTATAAGAACAGATGATCATCAATCCTAGTAATATCCAGTTAAAGACAACAGGAACAGTACTTAATGGTGCTTAACTATACTTTTCAAAAGTTTAAGAAATTCAGATCTAAATATATTTCCACCATAGCTGTTTTAAAAAAGATATCAATAGTATAGAATATAGAAATGACTACTTTAGATATTCCACCACTTGCCTGTTTGTTGTATTGTGGTGGCTTTTGTGTTGCTATGATCCTGGAAGGTAAATGCCAGCATGTTCACCCAGTCTGGGAAGGTTTCAGTTTCCATACTAAGACAGATTAAGATGATTAAGAGGTGGACCACGTCAGAATGATTAGCTACTGAAAACCTACGGATTGCAGTTAGTGCCAGCAGATGGGTCCCCCACATTTGAAGACACTCAAAATGTGATTGAGGAAGAGCTTTCTCCTAAAAGTAGAGTTGATCTTCATAATATGGATCAAACAGAGTTTGGGGATGTTCATTTACTCATCGGGCATAACTAAAAGTGAGAAGAAACAGCGGCAAACTTCCATTAATGAAGTGGAATGTGAGAAGTATGAATCTAGAAATATTGGAAAATGTAAAAAAAAAAAAAAAATGAAATGGAATGCATAAATCCTCACAACTAATAAACAGCATCATAATAAATGGAAAAAAGACTGAAGTTATCAGACACTCATTTTGCTTGTATCCACAATCAGTGCTCATGAACCAATGCTTATGAAAGCAGTCAAGAAATCAGACGTATTGCACGAGGCAAATCTGCTGCAAAAAAACTCTTTAAAGTGTTAAAAGCAAAGATGTAACTATAAGGACTAAGGTGCACCTGACCCAAGTCGTGGTATTTCAGTGATAGCTAGACAATGAATAAGGAAGAACATAGAAGAACGGATGCATTTTAATCATGGTGTTGGAGAAAAATCTTCAAAATACCATGGATTGTCAAAAAAGCAAGCATATGTGTCTTGGAAGAAATACAGCCAGAATGCGCCTTATAAGTGAGGATGGAACAATGATGTCTCTCATTATTATGGACATGGTGTCAAGAGGAACCAGTTGCTGGAAAGGACATCATGCATGGAAAAGTAGAAGGTCAAAAAAAGGAGGAAGGCCCTCAACAGGACGGATTGACACAGTGGCAGCAATAAAGCCTCAAACATAACTATGTTGAGGATGGCACAGAAATGGGCAGTGTTTTGTTCTGTTTTGCAAAGGAAGACAGGCAAGATGAATATGTATGCTTGGTGAAAAGGACTACATCGACAACCATACGTAGGTTTTGCAGACAATGTTTCTACAAATATATCTGTATGTGCTGCAAACATAGCCATGTTGAGCAAATGAGGGAAATTTTTTGGAAAATTTCTTACATATAACCTAGCACCTTGAGGGAATGGCTCACCTGTCCTGGGGACTCAAGACAACAGTTCTGAGGGACATCAGTGTCCAGTGATATAATACAGTTTACAACAATAATGTTCTACATCCTACTTTGGTGAATAGTGACTGAGGACTTCAAAGGTTGGGATATGCCATCTAAGGTTCAACTACTCATCTCTACCCATCCAGATCAAAGAAATCAAAGGCAAAAGAAAACAGTTAATTCAAAGGACTAATGGTCTACATGAATCCCAGCTTCCATGATCCTAAGAACAGAAAAATTAGATGTTGTCCAGCTACCTTTTGACCACTCTGAAAGAGATCTCAATAGAAGGTCCTGGATAGAATGGGAGAAAAATGTCGAAGAAAGTCTCACATATTTCAAAAAAATAAGACCAAGCTTCCTGGTTTGATAGAGTTTCATAGAACCCGTGAAACTATGGGTTAGTCACCCTTCAAGCTAGGAACTGAAATCACACCCGTGGCTCAATTTCAGCTAAACAACAGATAGTCTACAAGGTGAACAATGTTGTTGTTGTTAAGTGCTGTCGAGTTGGTTCCGACTCATAGCAATCCAGTAGAGAGTTTCCAAGGAGCAACTTGTGAGTTTGAACTGCTGACCTCATGGTTCAAACTGTCCCTGCATATCCTACAGTGCTGCATCAGGACTCCTAGCACAGGGACTTGCTCCTTTCAACAATCAGCAGGACTTGATCAAAAGGGTAGCTGTTGTCCAAGGATAAAACTCAGAAGGCAGAAATGGTCAGGAAAGAGATGAATGGAAACGTTAACATGGGAAGAATATGGGAACAGTGCTGTTACACTGTGGGGATGGTAATTAGTGTCATGAAACAAAATGTTTAAGAATTGTTGAATAGAATATAAATTTGCTCTATAAAATTTCACTCAAGTTACAGTAAAAACTTAGAAATAATTACAGACAAAATCCTGGGGAACACTTCTACTCTATAAAGTATGGGGTAGTCACGAGTCAGGGAATGAGTTTGGTTTTAGTGGTAATTCTTGCCTGTATTGAATCAATACTGCAGAAATAACAGCATGTGACTTCCCAGGAGAGGGCATCAAAGTTGTTGTCAGGTCTACCTTGGCCTCATATATTATTCCTTCTGAGGGAAGTCAGTTGTTGTGTCAGGAGGTCAGGCAAGCATCCTGTGGAGAGGTCTATGGGGCCAGGATCTGAACCCTCCTGCACCAGCTTGCCAGCCGTGCTAGTGAACCAACTTGTAAGAAGATTCTGCAGCCCAGTCAAGCCTTCAGATGACCCACAGCTCCAGTCAATACCCTGGCTGCCACCTCCTGAGACACCAGGAGCCCAAAACACCAAGTAAACTGCTCCCACATTCCTAATCCACAGAAATTGTGAAAGATAAAAAATGACTATTGTTGCTCGAATCCAAAAAAAAAATTTAAAAAGAAGAAGACAAAGAAGTCCGTGTGTCTCTGGGCTGAACACACTGTAACATCTAATTTGAGATGAAGACAGGGTGTTCAAATGTTCCTATTTGTAGCTAGACTTGTTCATCTGAAGAACTGGATTTATCCTTAAATACCAAGCCTGCATCCTGTTGGTGTTGTTGCTAGGTACCACTGAGTTGGTTCTGATGCATAGCAACCTTATGCATAGCAACGCAATAAATGCTGCCCAGTCCTGACCCATCCTCACAGACATTGCTACCCCTGAACCTATGGCTGTTGTCACAGTGCCGATCCATCTCGTTGAGGGGTTTTCTCTTTTGCTTTTTCCTTTAACTTTAAAACTATGTTTGTTATTTATCCCTATGCCCTGTGAAAGACATTGGTTGTGATGGTTGTACACCTAGACTAATAAGAACAACTCTCTAATGGGGAGGTAATTGTTGTTGCTAAGTACCTTTAAGTCAGTTCCAACTCATGAAGACTCGGTAGAGGGTTTCCTAGGAGTGGTTGGTGGGTATGAACCATCAGCCTTGTGACTAGTACTAGTGTTTATCCTACAGAACCATATCAGGGCTGTACTGCTCATTAATCTGAAGACATGGTTGTAAATGTATGTGATGAGAGCACAGTAGAAACAATTTTGATATGAATTTGAGACATTCCAAAGACTTGATTAAAATTCTTAATATGCATTTTCCTTAGAAGGGTGGCGACTGCAACAGTAGAATAAATTATATTTTCATCATTCTTCAGACATTACCAAATCCTTTTACATACTCAACAAACAAAAATGCACAACAACAACAACAAGAATTTAGACATCACTTCATATGTACTCTACAGAGGAACTTTTTAAAAAAGGAATAAAATAGACCTTCATCATTTTGATTGGGCAGTAGATGATCAGTTCCCTAAGTTTTAGGAGATGTATAAAGTATGTTTTCCTGTTGCTTTAATATTCATATACAAATTAAGAATCTTATTGCTGATTAGTTTTGAAGTAAAAGGAATAATTTTTAATATCTAATTGGTAAACTGAATATTATTTGGCACATGTTTTTCTCTATTGTGTTATTATTATCAAGGAACTCATTTTCAAATCGGCAGGAACAATTACTAGTGTTCAGAGATTATTTTGAAAATATTTACTGACGTTTGACAGCAAAATTACTGGTCATTCCAAACAAACAATGATGATAAAGAGCCAGGAAGCTTCTGCTATTTTAAATGTGCTACACATTTTCCTCTTAAAATAAACTTAAGGGAGTAAAAGTTATCCAAAGTCACAAAGCTATAGCTTTACTGTAGTAGCCCCAAAGCTAACCTTCTATGATTAATCAACTTGTAAAATAAGTCAACTTTTTGTCTATGCTTTTTAGAAAAATGATTTATCTACTTTGGTTGTTGTTGAAAATATATGAAGCTGAACATACAGCAGTTCAACAATGTCTAAGTGTCCAATTCATTGACATTGACTGCACTCTTCAATTTATGCAAACAGCCCCACCTCCCTCATTAGCATGAACTGCCTGCCTGCTAAGCTTCCTATTTAGCTTTTGAAGTTGCTGTTGTCAAATTGATCCCATATCTATATTGTTCAATGGAGTAGCAGTGTGGCGCTGTCGGATACGCAATGCACTGCTAAGCACAAGGTTGAGGTTGGACCTTCTATACAGGGTTACTGAGTCAGAACCGACTCAGGGACACTTAACAACAACAACAGCTGATTGTCCATTAAGAGACCATAATGCGCCTACCACTTTTCGCTTTGATCCTGGGTTCTATGAGGTAGGGTCATGTCTAATTTCATCACTGCAGCCCAGTATCTGGCAAAGACCTTAGATGATATAATTGCTCAATAAATACTGTTGATTGTTTTTTTGTGTGTTGGGGTGGGGGGTGGAGGAGGACGGGAAGCACAATACACAAGGCAGAGATGTTCTTTACTAATTAAGCTGAATTCATTTAGTTTAAAGGAGCTCTGGTAGCATAGTGGTTACGAATCGGGCTGCTAACCTCAGAGTCAGCAGTTCAAAACTACCAGCTGTTCTGTGGAAGAAAGATGAGGCTTTCTGCTCCTGTAAAGATTTACAGCCTCAGAAACCCTGTACAGGGTTGCTATGAATCGGAACCGACTCCATGGCACATTACCATCTTTCAGTTTAAAGAAGACTTCAGGGATTTTTTGTTGTTGTTTGTTTAAAAGGCTTTAAATGATTTCAGGCCAGTAGTTTTGATCAAGGGCTCCTCAAACCTCAATGACTCTAGAAATTTTCTAGTTTCATAGAATTTGGAATTCTGTTCCATAGTCATAGCCCTTTTGATCAGGATTTTTCAATAAAGTCTCTGATCAGAATGTTCACTAATGAAAGCTAGGCACCATCCAGTTCTTTTGGTCTTATAGCAGAGGAGACACTTAGCCTCACACTCCATTTCCTCTCCTAGTAGTGACTCTTTCTTCCTCTATTGCCTCAGGTGAGAAGAAAGAACTTCAAAACAAGTTTTGACGCTCCTGTGTGGGGTTTCCCAGGAGCGTCGGGTGGGTTTGTATTGCGGACTCTGTGGTTCAAAGTCCAGTGCTGATCCTACAGCACCACACCAGGAGTCCTTGAGGTCGAGTGCTTGCCCAATGGCACCACATTAGGAGGCTGTAAATCCAAATTTCGGGATTTGCCTCTAGGGGAAATAGCCAGGTCACCAATCTTGTCTGGGTCTGAGAGGCTTTCAATGGAGAAACCCTGGATGTAAAGGACACACTCCACTCCTAGCTCCTCTTTCTTGATGGTAGTGTCACAGCATGGATGAAGCATCCTGGTTTGGTCCTACTGTCCTTCCAAAGAATTGGTAGCATGTGACACCATAGGATAAGCACTCAGCCCCAAGGTCAGTTTGAGCCTCAAGGTCAGCCACTCAAACTCACCAGCCACTCCTTGGAAACCTTATACAGCATCATTATGAGTTGGAAACAACTTGATGGCATTTAACAGCAGGCACAATATGGATTGTGAGCCACAAGTTTGGCAGTTTAAACTCACCAGCTGCTCCTCTGAAACCCTATACAGGGTCACTATGAGTTGGAACCTCTCACCGGCACTTAACAACAACAGGCACAATATGCTAATAAAAGGAGCCAAAGAAAGAGAGGCATAAGCAAGCAAGATTTACTAAAGCATAGCGCAGAAGGTGGAGCACTGAGTATAGCCCTGGTTTAACGTTTAATGTTTTCCTAGGGGCAGGCTCTTGGTCGTCTTATAATTATTCCCTGATTCCTACATTTTCCTATCATAATTTAGGTTCCATAATGGGTCATTGTTGCAGACCGTGTAAGACTAATCAGAGGTTCGAAGCCCTCTAGGGCCGAGTGTAACAAATGAGGCCACTGGCAGTTAATGGCAAATTGCTTTCATATTAATATTCAGGTATATATATTAAATTAATACACTGGAGCCTTTGACAATCCACAGATAAATGGGGTATTTTCCTAAAGCAGAGACTGAAGGTTGTAAGGTTAAGCATTTCTCCAAAGGATTAACTAAAAATGTCTTAGCTACTTCACAGCTCTTTGTTCTATAGACAAAGAACCCATCCTCCCTAATCCTTTTTCCAGGTGCAGCCCATTCACCTGGGCATCTGGAGTCCTCCTGCAGACCTGGCTCAGGAAGCCAAAGCAGCAGGACTCCGCCCAAGCTTTTGTCTTTATCTCTCACCTTCCCCCAACTATACTCAGGGGCTATAGATATGTTAATTGGGCCTGAGACTCCAAGTTGCTGGCCTGGGATTCGAACCAGTGAAGTATAATGTAAAGTTACCTGAATGTCTGGAAAAGTACTGATGTTAGCCTAAGTCCCTCCCAGCTTGGTGTGAAGCTCCTCCCCTGAATAAAGCAGAGGCCCGGGCCTCCCCAGGTAGCATTACTGGTTGGCAGGCATGGAGTAGAGATCAGTGCATTACTGGCTGGAAGGCATGCAAAAAGATTGCAGGGCAGTGAGTTGCTGCCTGCAGAGGCCACGATGCCTGTAGTGCCAAGCCTGCCTATCAGTGATGTATCCACCCTGGCTTTGGGGTGCCTCTTTGTCTCTCTCTTTGTCTCCTTTGTCTCTTTCTGTGTATTCTTGAGTCTCCGTCAGGTATCCTCCCCTCGTGAACTGAACCCCAATGTCGAGGCAGGTCCCCGACAGGTCATTTCTTCCTGGGTCTGATGTACTTCTTTCCCATTACATCAGTCTTCTATAATTGTATTCATAAGCTAACTATAATGCTTGTTATTTTTATTAATGCCTAGTTCACATCAAATCAGTCCTATTCTTGTCTCTGTAAGCTTGATTTTGTTGAAAATCCCATCTTATTTTTCCTTTTACCAAACAGTTCTGACAGGTCAGTTCCTTTCCTGCCTTCTTTGTGGCTGAATGTGGTTAACCCCCTTTCCATGTTCTAACCACCCAACTGGGAGTCCTGATGTAGCACTGTGGGTTAATGTACTGGTCTGCAAAGTTGGTTCAAACTGTAAGATCGGCGGTTCCATCTCACCAGCCACTCCTAGGAAACCCTATATAGAATCGCAGTAGGTCAGAACTGAGTCGACAGCACTTAACAACTACCTAACTATAATAGATACCGCTCTCTCTGCTTTCTTCTCTCTCTTTATCTTACAAGATAAAAGATGATGTGAACCACACCCCAAGGAAACTCCCTTACATCAAATCAGGACTGAGGCCTGAGTAAGGGTGTTGAAACTGCCCCCTCCCACCCAAATCCTCTTACAACTGATAGGCTGACACATCAGATCACATCACAGGGGAGTATTATATCATTATATAATTGACAGATTTTGTTATCGCATGAGCTCCAATGAGAATCATGGCCTAAACAAGTTAACATATTTTGGGGAGACACAATTCAATCAAAGATAACAGTTTCTTTACTTTGCTGGCTACTCAAATGCATGGTGTTATATATACTTCAGAAAACACGTATGATGTACTCAGATGTTGTTTACTGCTGTTGAGTCTGTTCTGACTCAAAGCAACTCTGTATAGGGTTTGCAAGGAGTTCGAACTGCTGACATTGTAGTTCACAGTCCAGTGCTGATCCTACAGTACCACACCAGGAAGAGGTTAATAAGAATACCACATTCAAACTCTTGTCTTAAATTCTCACCATTCAAGTCATGTATGTATCATAGTAGATAAAGTGCTGCTTCATAAATCTCTGTAACTCAACTTGCACATAATAGCAAAACTGTATTTTATTTCATTTTTACATTGTCAGCATTCAGAAGTATAATGGCAAATAGTAGACACTTAATAATACCTAGGTTGCTATGGGTCAGAACAGACTCAATGGCACTTAACAACAACAATAATACCTAAAATAATGATTAATAAATATGTTGGTGAAGTAGAGTGCCTTGTATTTAGAGACAGAGCACAGATAGGTGGATATTCAGCCATATTGACATTTCAAAGGCGTCAGAACAGGCTGCACTACAACAGAAACTGACAAAAAGACAATGATCCTGATACAACATTTTTTTGTCAGTGTAATTACTGTTCATTATAATTTGTTGTTGTTAAGTACTGTGGAGTCGGTTCTGACTCATAGTGACCCTGCACAGGGTTTCTGAGGCTGCAAATCTTTACTGGAGCAGAAAGCCTCATCTTTCTCCCACGGAACCAATGGTAGTTTCAAACTGTTGTCCTTGAGGTTAACAGCCCGATTCATTACCACTAAGCTACCAGAGCTCCTTGTTCATTATAATAATTAAGTACAAATCTCCAAATCATAACAATGAGGATTTTATTGAAGACTTGCACAACCTTTTAAATTTTTTTCCAGATGTTCATACATGAATCTTTAAATGAACCTGTATCAATATCTATACATTATTTGTTAGTGTAAAAAATATTGTTTTTCATAAGAAGGAAATAAAAAATTTAGAAATAGGCTTGTAGTATTTTCAGTGATTGAACATGAAAGTCAAATGTTCTTTGCAAGAAATAGACTTTCTAGAGAGCAGCAGATTGTGGAGAAATGCATGATGGGAAGATTCCAGGAAACCATGCAGTCTCTGAAGTGATCTCAAAATGATGAAGCTCTGAACTTACTCGAATTGTGTTCTGTGGTTTCAGGGAAAGTGTTGATTTAAGAAGAATAGGGAATTTTGTGTAAACTTTAGAAAAAGAATCTGTTTCTAAACCCATAGAAGCCTCAAGGACTTTAATAAAACACCATGAAGTGCAGTCCATTCTGACAGTAGAATCTTGTCATAAATAACACACTTCTCTAACTATACTCTCCTTTATTTGTCTTCATTTAATTTCTCCTGTTCAGTTGTCCCACTGATTCCTAGACACTCAATTCTGATATTCTAAGTAATGTAGAAAAGAAAGAAATACCCATCAGTGAAACAAATTCTATCACATACTTTCTGACACTCACATTTGCTTGCTTGTGAGTTTTCTATAACAAAAATACTGGATGTGATATGGGTGAATTTCAGATATTTTTCACTTTCAGTTAACCTTGCAGGTAAGCTATAATCTGTGAATTTAGTTTTGACAGTGGGAAGGGTATCTGCTGAACATCTTTAATTGTTCTTGTGTTTTCAGATGCACAGACAGTGGCTGTTCCTATTCTCCTATGAACATCTGTAAGGAATTTCTTTGCAAAGAGATAAGTATATTTCTTTAGCACAATTACAGGAAAAATAATAGGAGGCAATGTATCTATTGAAAAATAAGTCAAAGTCTGCATTATGAAGCATAAATAAAAACATCTTGAATTTATAATTTTATATGATTAAGCACATCCTGGTGTGGTACTGTGGGTTAATGTGTTAGACTGCAAAGCCGTTTGAACTGCAAGGTCGGTGGTTCAAGTTCACCAGCTGCTCCTAGGAAACCCTATACAGGGTCAGTATGGGTCAGAATCAACTCGATGACACTTAACAACAGCAACATTATCAATTAGATCATTGTATGGAGTCCTGGTGTGCTGTGGGGTAAAGTATTAGATCACAAGGTCAGTTTAAGCCATAATTTTGGCAGTTCAAACTCACCAGCTGCTCCTTGGAAACCCTACACAGGGTTGCTTTGAGTTGGAACACACTTGAAGACATTAACATTGTCAATTACAATTTAACCTGAGATAATTTCTTTAATCCCTTCCTATTGTAATTTTAAGTTTTCAGGTTCTATCCCATTCTATTACTCATGGTTTCACTGACCAGTTTAACGTAAGGAGCTCTGATGACACAGTGGATTAGGTAGTGGTCTGCTAACTCTAAGGTCCATAGTTCAAGCCAGTTTGAGTGGGAAAGATAAGGTTGTTTTCTCCTTTAAAGATTTACAGTTTGCTAAACCCTAAGGAGCTCTGGTAGCATAGTGGTTACGAATCGGGCTGTGAACCTCAAGGTCTCCAGTTTGAAACTACCAGCTGTTCCACAGGAGAAAGATGAAGCTTTCTGCTCTCATAAAGATTTACAACCTCGGAAACCCTATACAGTGTCACTACGAGTCAGAACCGACTCCACAGCACATAACAACGACAACAACAAACCCTCCATGTGGTATTGTGGGCTAATGCTCCCATCCACAAAGCCATTTGAACTGCAAGGTCAGGGGTTCAAACTCACCAGCTGCTCCTTGAAAATCCTATACAGGGACACTATGGGTCAGAATTGACTCGACAGCACTTAACAACAACAACAACACACCCTACATAAAGATCTCTGGTAGTGTAGTGACTGGTAGTGTAGTGGCAACAAGTTGGGCTGTTAACCTTAAGGTCAGCAGTTCAAAACTACCAGCTGTTCTGCAGCAGAAAGATGAGGCTTTCTACTGCCATAAAGATTTGCAACCTTGTCAACATTATGCAGGGTCGCTATAAATGGGAACCAAGTCCTTGGCACATAACCAACCAACAAACTAATCAACCAAACCCTGCAGAGGCCACTATGAGTTGGAACTGACTCAATGGGTTTGGGTATAGGCTTTTTGGTCGTTGGCCAATGCAACCTACTTTTTTCTTTATTCTTTTAATTCTTATTGTTCCACTTAATTGATACTTCTGAATAAACTGTACTTTGGTTTGAAGATAAACATCTAACACTTTCATATTTAGTGTGGTACATTTTGTGACGATTCTAAACGTAGATTGGTAGACTCCTGTCACCTTAAAGAATTATTGAATGTTAATATACATAAATGGTTTGTATAGAGGAAAAGTGTGCCCTGAGTCAAATCCCGTAACAATAATTGCAAACACAGTGCTCTGCAGAGTGTGACCAATTAACACGACTAGGTGCCTGGTGGGGAGAAGACAGTGGACACTAAGAAATATGTTTAATATCCAAACCCTCTCATAGTAACCATGAAGGAATAACAGAAATTGCAAATTTAACAGAACTGTCAAATTTAATAGAGGGGAAGTCTATAGGTATACGTGCACAATTCTGTCAAGCTTGTTCTATGTGAATTCAAAATGTGTAAGATGATGGCTGGAGACATACTGAAATTTCTGAAACAACTATAGCATCTGGATCATCAGCAATAGTGGGAAGTGGAGGCAACATCATCACTGAGGCTTTGTTGTGAAGTAAAGTTTCCCCCCAAACACAGGCTGAAGCCCTAACTTCTATGTCTGTGAATGGGACCTTTTATGGAAAGAGAGTACTTGAGGTTTTATTAGATTGAATAGATCGGGGTCATCCTGGAGTAGGATGTGTTCAATTCCATCTGAGTAGAATTTTGTAAAAGAGAACAGAGAGTAATAATATTTTGAATATTCATCTATAAGTTAAGGGATATCAGGTTGCCACCAAGAGCTAGGAGAAAGTGATGGAGCAGTTTCTCTTTCAGAGACATCATAAAGAATGAACACAGTTTGCCCTAGTCTACTTCAAGTCCACAGCTCTGTGAGATACTTCATTTCTTTTCTTTAAAGGTTCCCAGTTTGTAGTATACTGTTACAGAAGCACTTGGCAACTAACACAGACTTGAGACAGGAAACTTCATTGCACATAATAAGAAAGTGAGCTCACTGCTACTTGATATGTGATGCTGCAAATCAAGAGTTAATGTCAGGTCCTACAGAAACTGAAATCCTAGGCTTAGTAGTGTGGACTTGATTCTGCAGACAGTATGCATCCTTCTGAACAGGAAGTGGTATTAGCAGAAATTTACAACCAGAAGATGTGGCAGTGGTGTGCAGATGATTTCATGAAGATACAAAATAGTCAGTAATATCATGCAGAAGGAAATAAAATAAAATAAAAAGTAGGGTTACTCCAATAATAGTACTATGACACACTCTTGTTTGTATCAGAAATATTTGGCAATTATTGAATGTGAACAGCAGAAAAAAAGTGTGAAATGACTCCAAGCTATTGGAATGTATTTACATAAGTATGGAATAAACCAAAGAGAATAGATTTTATAATGGGGATTATTAATGTTGCATTTGAAATGCTAAACAGATACCAGGTAGAGAATATAGTAAACATATATTTGGAAATTTAGGATCAAGCATATGAATTATTAACTTCAGAATCACAATTTATTGGATGCATAAACATTTGCCCAATATCACACACATCACTGGCAATTCTTATATCGATCCTACATGGTATTTATTATTATTGTCTTTACCAAAGATTTAAAAACCAAGGCTGAATGAGTAAGTAATGATCAAGCTTGCTAAGTGGTAAGAATGGAACCCTCACTCTTTCTGTGGGTCATGCATTGTGCTGCTAACCACAGGTTAGCAGTTACCAGCCATTCCATGGGAGAAAGAGGAGATATTCTGTTCCAATGAAGATTTTCAACCTTGGAAATGCAATACATGGTTGCAATGAGTTGGAACTTACTCAAGGGCACACAGCCATCCACCATGTGAAGAAAATGTCAGCTGAAACTACCATCATACTCTCTCCTGAGTGGTGTTGTTAAGGTACACAAATTATCACCATTTTAACTCAGTAGTCACAAAGATGAAGTATGCACCCTTTTGGGGATTTCTGGGAAACATAATCTACTACCAAGGAGCCTCATGAAGATTCTAGAGAGAGGAGATGTGAAAATTCTAGAAAGGGGAGATGCTTATAGGAGAACTTTGTTGTTGTTAAGTGCCTTGAATAATTTTTGTGGGTTTCACTGTTAGTCCAGCACTGTTCTATGGAGCATACATTCATCAGATTTTGTACTCACGACACCTTTTAAGGTAGACATATTTTACAAATGAGGAAAAGGATGCTCAGAAAAATTAAGTAACTCTCCCAAGAGAATAAAGGGCGATGAAGAAATCTCATCAGCAGTTCTCTTGTTTAAGATTTAGTCGTCACTTTTATGGAACTTCCTTTTCTATGTTTACACTAACTTCCTGCATTTTCTTCACCTTCCGCATTAACTCGAGATCACTCCTTTCATCCATCTCCCAAAAAAATCAACCACAACCTGCAACCCCCCTCTCTTTTCTCCATGCAATGTTTCTTACCAGCTTCAGTTAATATTACACTTTCAGCCAAATAAACAAGCTCACTGATTAATATAAAGTCTGCTTTACATTTGTGTGAGCACATTCTGTGGGATCGCTCAAGCTCATTTTCTCACCAAAATATTGGCTCATCCTAAATGTGTCTTTCTTTTAGAGGGCTTTCACATGACCTGCTAACAAAATAAAATAGTCTCCTTCCCCCCTCATAGTTAATGTCTGGATAGTCCAGGACAATACGACAGTTATTGAAGAACAAAACAAAACAAACCCTATTAATGGAGGCAGAAAGTCACATCAAGGAGGTCACATCATGCTTACATTGAAGGGTGGCTCCTTATATATCTGGAGTAAAGTAGAGATTAAAATCAGAGAAATATTCACCCTCAGATTAAGAAGAGGACATGGACTAGAGATGTCATTGCTGATGTTAGATGGATCTTGACTAAAAGCAGAGAATACCAGAAAGATGACTGCTTGTGCTTTATTGACTTTATTTTCCAACTGTGTGGATCATGAGGAGCTATGGATAATAACTATAGATAATAATATATAGGGAATATAGATATTTCTGAACACTTGATTGTCCTCATGAGAAACCTATACACAGACCAAGATGCATCCTTTGAACGGAATCAGGGCACACCAAATGGACTGAAATGAGCAAAGGTGTGTGCTATGGTTGTATTCTTTCACCATATTTATTCAATCTGTACACTGAGCAAATAATTTGAGAATTTGGATTATATGATCAAAGATGGTGTTATTGTTAGGTGGCATCAAATGGCGAGGAACATATTGATAGTGAAGTGAAAGTTTCTGATTATGTGGTAAAAGTTCTCAAAAGTCTCCAAGAACAGTCCCAGTAAGAAGACTCCTTCTACCACTGGATACATAGTTTAGACTGGGAACATAGAACCAAGCCACTTTTACATCACTGCACAGCAATACATTTCTGGTAAAGAAAAGTTTCAATCTACTCTGTGAATGAGTAAAAATTTGAATATCCCCTGAAGTCTTCTGAAAACCAAACAATAGTTGATCTTAAACTAGTTAAGAAAGCCTGTCTTGAGCTTTGTGCTCTTTCAAGAACTACTTATATGGGATCAATTTACTATCAACAACTTGAAAGAATATAGGAAACTTTGTGGGCAATGACTTTAAGTTCAAGGGTTGGGAGGCAGACAACTCAGAAAAGGAGAGTGAGAATGGTTTCATAACTTGGTGGATATTTTGCTGTGTATTTTCTCAACAATAACAAAATAAACAAAATTAAAAATGTAGAAATGGGTACTTGTATGAAATTCATTTGAGGGTGTTACAAAACATCTACATGCTGCATCCTGAGTTCCATCTTAAAATATTCTGACAGGATGATACCACCAACATGCAGCAGAAACATAGGAAGCAATCGGAAAACTGTCCCACCAATTGATTAAGTATACTGTCCCGACAGATCCTTGGTGTTAGTAATTTTGTGTAAAGCTTGAACAAGGATCCACTTGGGGTCTTTGGCAGTTTACCAAATAAATCCTACTGAAAACACCAGAGATTCTCTTTGTACACTTTACAAACAGATTTTTTTCCTGTTACACTTTTCAGACCTGGAGTAACTTACAGGCATGTTTTACTAATAACTTCTGTGAACTTGGTCAAAATTTGATTCTTAGAGTGTAATGTGGATCAAGATTGTAGGACGGATATCTGATCTAAGGATAAACTAGATATTTTACATTATCTGTTTGAATGAAAATAAAATAGGTTATGATGATTGTGCTGTTGTTTATAAGTACCAATGCCCTCAAGTTAGTTCAGACACAAAGCAACTCTGTATAGCGTTTCTGACAAACAGCTGATGGGCTTGAACCACACTCCTTGCAGTTAGAAGTCTAGCGTTTATCCTACAGCTTCACATCAGGACTCCCGAAGTGGAAGAATGTTGAAGAGCCAGTTATGAATCAAAATTATTTAGGGATCCACAGAGTTTCTAGTTAGACTTTGCCAATGTTGTTGTTAAGTTCTGTCTAGTGCATTCCAACTCATAGCAACGCTGTATAGGGTTTCTGAGGATCAGCTGGTCGGTTTGAACCACCTCCTTGAGGTTCACATTGATCTTGTGGTCTACTGCTTATCTTCCAGTAGACCTGGTGAAGTAACACCAGGACTTCATCTATGGCATGGGGTAAACAGGTGGTGCAAACAAGTAACACACTCAGCTGCTAAACAAAAGGTTGGTGGTTCAAGTTCACCCAGAAGTGCCTTGGAAGGAATCTCTAATGATCTACTTCTGAAAACATGACCATTGAAAACCTATGGGACACAGTTCTAGTGTGCACACAGAGAGTTGCTATAACTCTAAATAGACTCAACAGTAACTGGTTTTAAAGGATAAAGTGAGATATATTGTGGCATGGACTGCAGGCTGTTTGCTTATTCCAACCTCTATATGAAACCCTCTTAGGAAACTTGGTGGCATTGTAAGATAAGCATTGGATTGCTAACAACAAGGTTGGCAGTTCAAACTTACCAGATGCTCCACTGGAAAACATAAGACTTTCTGCTCCAGTAAAGATTTACAGCTTCAGAAACACTTTAGAGTGTTGCTATGAGTTGGAACAAATTTGACGGCAGTGGGCTTATATGAACACTGAAAAAATCCAGGAGAGTTTCTAATAAATCCATTTGGGCCTGGTTTGTAATCAGACAGCAATTTAGAAAGACATAGGGTTTTGTTTTGCTTTGTTTTGTTTCTTTGAACAAGGGGAGTAGAACAGCATGATTGAAAATATAAGCACTAGACTGCTAACTGAAAGGTCAAACCCACCAGTTGCTCCTTGGAAGCCCTATACAGGGTTGTTATGAGTTTGAAACAACTCTATGGAACTTAACTACAACACGAAACAGAAATGAATAAAAA
>NW_006408539.1:27855120-27856627 GCF_000296735.1 Chrysochloris asiatica
TTTTTTTATCCTTGGTCTCTTTCCTTTCTATATGAAATTAGTAATTGTCATTTCCATTTCTTTGAAGAATGTTGTTGGAATCCGGATTGGGATTGCGTTGCATGTGTAACCATGGTACTTTTAATATTCATGTCCAACACTATAATGAAAATGCATTGATTTTTCTACGGTCTTCCTTATTTATTATCCAACTTTCACATACCTATGAGGTGAAATGGAGTAAGTAATTCAATTTCATGGGATATAAGCCTGTTTGTTGGGCCATAGTTTGTGTTCTCAGTGAGCATCAAAGATTGCACAGCATAAATAATCAACATGCCATTCAAAGCTCCCACTAGCTTGGCAGTTGTTGCTATTGACTTATATACGGTGCAGGACTTTCATCATTGTCTAGGCCAAGGCTGTCGAACTCTGTTGGTTCTCATGAGGTTAAGAAAGAGCATCAAGAGTTCATCTCATGGATGCAAAGACAATGACGTGGAGAGATGGAGCAGCTGGGGACTTTAGATCCAGAGAGGGAGAGGGGCTGTGTGCTGATGACTAGGGTGTGTGTGTGGGGGGGGGCAGGTTTGCAGGGTATACACTTTGGTTGGTTGATGATGAGTGGAGAGGATTGTAACCATGGCAATGAAATGATATACGATAGAATGAATGTAAAATTAATGTTCTCCCATGTAAACTCTCACATAATTAACAATAAAACATTTAAAAAAAAAAAAAAGAGTTCAAGAATGAACAGCTAGAATAGTTTATGATAATTAGGAAGACTGTTGAAGAGCTAGTTTCAAATCATAATGTTCCAGTTTCTCTTATTCAGAAGAGGTTTTATTCTGGTGGACTTATTTAAATAATAAGGAGCCTTGGGGGCACCCAAGGTCATGGTTGGTTTGAATCTGCCAGCTGTTCCATGGTAGATAGAGGTGGCAGTCGTCTTCTGTAGAGATTAGTAGCAATTGGAACCATACTCTGTCATATAGAGTCAGAATTGACATGAAAGTAACAACTAGGTTTCTATTTGTTTGTTTTCTTTTGTTTTAGTTAAGTATTGATCGGAGAAGAAATGTTTAAAACTTTGAAATCCATTATTTGCAGTCTTCACTGAAATCTAGGAGCACCTTTTAGTTGACTCTAAGTCTTTGAACTAGCTGAAGCTGCCACACATAAGGTGGTTTCATTATTGTGGTTTTGCTTTTTAAAATGATTTAATTTAGGGGAAAATCTGCACAGCAGAATATACACCACTCCAACAACTTCTAAAGTACACTTCACAAAACTGATGATATTCTGTAAACTGTACAGTCATTTTCATCTTCTTCTGAGTTACTCTTCCACTATTAACATCAGCTATTCTTGAGAGTTTGATCTTACAATGGTCAGAGCAGACACACTTTACTAGTTAAGCTCAACCATTTGGCTCAGAGTCTTGGTGTGGCACCACGGGATAATGCACTGGAATGCAAGCTCAGTTTTAACCAAATGGTTGACAATTCAAACCCACCAGCCACTC
>NW_006408539.1:27859202-27862854 GCF_000296735.1 Chrysochloris asiatica
AAAAAAAAAAAAAAAAGGTTAATGTTCAATCATTTTAGGAAGTCACATATGATCAATATCTGATGGTACCGAAGGCAGAAGTCTAAGCTACACTGAAGGCATATGTGGAAAACAAGGTCCCAAGAATTGACGGAATGCCAGCTATGATAGTTCAAGAAATGGATGTGACTCTATAGGCACTCACTCGTCTATGCTTAGAAATTTGGCCAAGTGACAAGAGGAGATCCATATATTTACCCATTCCAAATAAAGATAATCCAACATAATATAGAAATTAGCAAGCAATTTAATTAATATTACACATGAGTAAAAATTTTGCTGAAGATAATGTCAAAATGGGCACAGCAAATACTTAGACAGGAAACTCTCAGAAAATCAACCCAGATACAAAAGAGCATGCGGCAAAAGAAATAACCTTGTTCATGTCAGAAGGCTCTGGACTGAAAGCAAAGAAAGATACCAGAATGATGATTACCTGTACTTTGTTGACTAACCATAAACATTCAGCTGTGTGGATCATAACAGATTAAGGTTAATATTGTAAAGAATGGTAGGTACAGAAAACTCAATTACACTTATACACAACCTGAACACAGACTAAGAGACAGTCTTTCAGACAGAACAAGTAAAGCCTGTATGATTTTAAATCAGGAGAGGTGTTTGTCAAGGTAGTATCCATTCACTATTCTTATTCAGTCTATATGCTGGGCAAAGAAACCGAGAAGCTGGAATATATGATGAAGAGAATGACATCAGACTCAGAGGAATACTCCTTAATAACCTGAGATGTGCAGAAGATGTTACCTTGTTTGCTGAAATTTCAGAAAACTTGAAGCACTTATTGGTAAATTTTAAAGTTTACAGATATCCGTATGGATTATACCTCAACATAAAGGAAACAAATATCTTCAAAATTAGACCAATAAATAACAGTGTGATAGATAAAGAAAATAGTCATGTTATCAAGAATTGCATTTTAGTTGGCTCCATAATCAACACCGATGGAAGCAGCAGCCAAGAAATCCAACAAAGTATCGATTCAGGTAAATAATCTGCTGCAAAAATCTTCTTTAAACTGTCAGAAAGCCAAGTGTCACTTTGAGAGCTAAAATGCATCTGGTCCAAGCCACAGTATTTTCAATTACCTGATACAGTTGCAAAAGTTAGACAATGAATAAGAAAGACCAAAAAAGAATTGATGTTATTGAATTATGGGATTGGTGAAGTATAGTGAATGTTACCCTGGACTGCCAGAAAAAGAAGCAAGTCTATTGTGGGAGAAATGCAAACAGAGTTCTCCATGGGAGCATGGAGGGTGAGACTTGGCCTCACATAATTTGAGCATGTCATCAGGAAACACCAGTTTCTGGAGAAGGACATTGTGCTTGGTAAAGTAGATGGTCAGCAAAAAAAGAGGTAGCCCCTCAATGAGATAGACTGAGGCAGTGATTGCATCAATGGACTCGAACATCACAGTGACAGTGAGGATGTGGCAGAGCCAGATCTGTTTTGTTCTTTTGTCAATAGGATCAGAAACAACTTGAATGTATCTGCCAACAACATGAAGACAACCAACTGATCAGCATTTGGAAATTTCATGAGAAAGTTGTTTGAGAATTGATGAAAACAACAATGTGAAAGTCCTGAAGTAACTTTTGATAAGTGAAGTGTTTGGACAACTTGACAGACTGATGTCTTTGACAAATAAATCTGTAGAAATTTCTTGAAGCAAGCAGTGATGTTATTTATTAGTTTCCTGAAACAAACCTGTGGATGCTGGCAGGCACGCTTATCAAAGAAGTATTGTCAACATAAAAAGAATCTTCTTCAGTCCTACTGTTCCACTTGAATAGATTGGAGTCTTCCAGCCCATTATCTTCAGGCTTCCATTTTCACCACTTCCTTTGAGCACTTGCATCATTGTTCCTCTTTTTGGTATTTGACTCACCATTTCACCAAGCAAGAAGGTGTCAACTTTTCAGCCTTTTAAATTCCTCACCCTCCTGGCTGATTTGCTTCCTCATCACTGCCAGGAATCACAGCACTTTATATTGAAGATCTTCTTTGCAAAGTTGCTCTCTATTTATCAGATATGTCCCAAGTGAAAGCTTTATAATGACTGGCAGACTTAGACCAAGAGTGGAGCCCTGGTGTGGAACACAAGGTCGGCTTGAACCTTAAGGTGGGAGGTTCAAAAATACCAGCTACTCCTTGAAAATCCTATACAGGGTCTCTATGTGTCAGAACCGACTTGACAGCACTTAGCAAGAACAAATATGATTGACAAACTCGAACCAAGAATACTAAAAAAATAGCAATTTAATTTGAACCCATGTACAAATACAATTTAAGACATAATGATTAAGGGGAAAAGATCATTACATTGACAAAATTTCAGATAATTAAATGTTTTAAAAGTAGGAATGTTTTAAAATAAGACACATGTTATATCATGAGGTTACATTTATAAATCTAAGGTATAGTATAGACTTTTTTATCTTTCTTATTTTAAATACTATGGTCTATGTATATCCAGTAAAATGAAAAGGCTTCCAACCTTGCCAAAGTAAACTTCAAGTTATTAAAATAACAAAGAATCCATTAACTAATCAATAATAGAAATATAGGACCCCCATGTGTCACTGTATGGTAACCACTGGGCTGCTAAGCACAGGTTAGTATTTCAAATCCACCATACATTCCTTGGAAACCCTATCCAGGGTTGCTGTGAGTTGGAACCAACTTAACAACAACAACGGTAGCAAACGAAATCAAAACTAAAACTTCAGGTTCCCATGAGAACTTTATAAACTGACCATATATTCCCTTCCAAATTTACTTACGGATAAAGTTACACAAAATATATTGTATAGTTTGCATTCAGATGATAATGTTACATAAGTAAAAGTTAATATTGAAGGATATATATTTAACATATAGAAGCAACAATGATTTAAATTATGGTTTAGAGAAAAAGTAAAAAAACAAACAACAACAAAAAAAAAACCCACAAACAAAAGAGTTTAGAAAAAAAAAGTGGAGGACAACTGTGGCAGTTAAATAAACGGTAGACATTCTCTGAAGTCCCTCTAAACGTGCATTAACCTGGGACTGACTATGATGTACAAGAGGGGAGACCAGTCCACAAAGGACAACTGAGCAGGGATCTCCTGTCTGTTTTTTCAGGAGGCTTAATTCAAGAAGTCAGCTTTCCTGCACCAAGTCTAAGCACTCTGCTTGGCCATGCTAGAGAAGCCATGGGTATGTGCTATCAGTTCACAATCACTAACACACAAGACTGTAAATGGATTTCCTTGAAGTACTGAATTTCAGCTGTAGGATCCATAGAGATGAAATGGAGAGAAATTGTAACCCCTTAGATGTCCCTGTTTTTAGGTTCTAACTCATAACACCCTGTGCAAAACAAAAGGAAGCACTGTCTGGTCTCGCCACATCTGGACAATTGTTGTTATGGTTTATTCCATTGCTGTGGAATAGAATAAACCATCCCAATGGTTTATTCACACCACTGTGTGAATCCATCTCATTGACGGTCTTCCTCATTTTTGCTGACTTTACCAAGCATGATGTCTTTCTCCAGGGACTGGTCCTGATAAATTGTCCAAATTATGAAAGATGAAGTCTAGCCATT
>NW_006408539.1:27863804-27876241 GCF_000296735.1 Chrysochloris asiatica
TATATATATACACATATACAAATGTATGTGTATGTGTCATTGATGTTGTTACAAATCTGTTACAATTCGTAGCAACTTTATGCACAACAAAATGAAACAATGCCAAGTGTTGCTGGTAGGGACAGACTAGGGATATCCTGAGTCCTCCTCCTCCTTTGGCTCAAGAGAGACAGCCCAAGGGCAAGAAGAGAGAAAGCAGGACCTAGGACCCCGGTAGAGAAAAATAATACCAGCTTCAAGGAGACAAAAGTAAATTCCCAAGATAGGAACAACATCAAGGATGCAAGAATATGGAAACAGATAGTTGATATTGTTAAGTTCTGTTGAGTCAGTTCTGACTCATAGTAACACTGTATAGGGTTGCTTAGAGCAACTGCTGGGCTTGAACTGCTGACCTTATGGTTACCAATCCAGTGCTTTCTCTACAGTGTTGTGCCAGGGCTTGAAAGAGATTGTGGCACAAGGAAAGAATCTGCATGAACTCACTGGAATCTTAGGGTTTACCTGTGAACTGAGAGAGGCTACAGATTAGGGTCCAGAACGATTATATCCAGATTTATTGAGGTAGGAAGTTAATATTTGTATTACCCAGACCATTTTTATCCATCAGTTGCAGTTGTTGTCAAGTTCCCATTGAGTCTGTTCCAGCTCATAGCAATCCTGTGTAGCACTTCTAATGAAATGTTGGAGGGCTTGAACCATCTATCTTGTGATTAGCAGTCCATTGCTTATACTACAGTCACACCAGGATTCATTTGGGGAGAAGAATATTAAAGTTTTCATTGTTGACTATGAAATGGCAAAATAAATAAATAAAAATAGAATAAATAATTCTATGTTTTAAATATCATTATTTTAAACCAAATAAAATACTATGAAAAATACACAGAAATTTGATTGTCAGAGAATGCCTGAAAATGTTAACAGTGCTTCTATGTGGAATTCATCTAGTGCTTTTAAAATTTAAAAGGTCATTTGCACAATTTTATTGTTTCAGGGCCCATTGCTTCCCCTTCTGAGATTTCCTTTGCTGATCATTTTCTCTGATTCTGGATGTCAGACTAAATAACTTTAATATATGCATAACAGTACCATGAGAGAGTTATATATTAACTATGAATAAACCAATTCTCTTCCCACTGATAGTTTACCTTGCAGACCTAAACTGAGTTTCAAAAATGAATCAATGGGGGGGGGGGAAATGTATGTTGTCTAATAATGGTAAAGGAATTGAAGAATTTTGAATCACAAGATTGGTGGTTCAAACTCAAAAGCTACTCCTTAGAAACCCTATACAGGGTCACTATGAGTTGGACCCAACTCGACAGCATTTAACAACAAAAACAGTTCTAGGGTCAGTGTACATGTGGATCAGCTATAAGTCAATGCGTCATACTTTGTTGGCTTTCCTGTTGTTACAATTCTGGAAGGAATACTACTGATATTTCAACTACAAGCAAAGTCAGGCGTGTTGAACAGGCTTCAGCATAGCTTCCAGACCATAACAGAATAACAAAGGTCTGGCCATCTACCTCTGAAAACTATCCAATGAAAAACCTTATGGATAACAACCATTCATTGTCCCACAAAGTGCTGGAAGATGAACCTCTTAAGTTGGAAGGTACTTACACTACTCAGTGTCTGGGATGATATACTGAAGACTACCAGAGATGATGAAGATATCACAGGACTGGGCAATGTTATGTCATTATACATGGGGTTGCCTTGAGTTAGACGTCAGCTGGCAACAATGCCTTAAAGAAATCTTTTCTAAGTTATTATCATGAAAGCATAGATTCCACTTGGATGACTAAGGTTCATCTGGCCCATGTAATGGTCTTTGCAATGGCATCACATGCGTGTAAAAAGTTGGACAATAAAAAAGGAAGACAGAACAAGAGTGGATGCATATGAACTGAGATATTGGTGAAACATACAGTATTGTGGATTGCCAGATTGAAGGATGCCAATACTTCACTCACTTCCTGTTGGACATGTCATCAGAAAAGACCAATTCCTAGAGAAAGACATCATTTAAAAAACAAAAACAACTTTTATTGTGAATTGAGTGACAGTTTATGTGGGAGAATATCTGTTTTGCACTCATCCTATCACATTTCGTTTCATTGCCATGATTATTATAATCCCCTCCATATTTCACCCTTCAACAGTATTTGCTTCTATTCTCTCTCTCTCTCTCTCTCTTTTTTTTTTTTTTTTGTCTTGATGTATACAAAAACACTCAGGAATATATAATCATTTAAACAATCAAAGGGAACATTCTGCAAGCCTGCCTCCTGGACACCAGCACTCAGTCCCTCTATTTCCATGAGTCGCTCTATTTCTCCATGTCCTCATCTCTGCCTCAATCTCTGGTGTTGCTGTTTCCCTGGGTAGGGTCCTACATTTTGCTTGTGCTCTTCTCCCTTGATGGTACTAAGGTCCTCTGTTCCTGTACTGTAAAATTAACGACTCCCACCTTTTTGTTATAAAACTTCTACCTTTACAATTGTAACAATTTCTTTTAGTCATGATAACAATTAGTCATTATTGAATCATAATAATCTTATTCCCATCTTCTTTCACCAGACCTGTCTAAACAAGATGAAAACTGTTCAGTGGGGACTCTATCTTCTCCCACACACTCTGAAACTAAATTCCCTCTTGAAAACTTGTAAGCTGGTCACTTTGTGCCTTTATTGCCCTGCATTTTAGGAAGCAAAAAGAGACATCATTTTTGATAATGTAGCTGGCTAACTAGTGTAGTGGTCACAAATCAGACTGTTAACCTCAGGGTCAGCAGTTGGCAAATACCAACTATTCTGCAGGAGAAAGATGAGGCTTTCTGCTCCGGTAAAGATTTACAGCCTCAGAAACCCTGTAGAGGGTTGCTATGAGTTGTAACCGACCCCATAACACATAACCACCACCGCCAAACTGTAACTTGTGTGCCCCTTAAACTATAACTGATGTGGCACAGTGGGCTAATGCACCGGACTACAAAGTCAGTTTGATCCGCAAGTTCAGCCATTCAAACTCACCAGGTGCCCCTAGGAAACCTTATACTGGATAGCTGTGGGTTGGAAACAACTCCACAAAACATAATCACCACCACCAAGCTGTCAGTGGACTCCTTGTGTGGTACTGTATGATAAGTACTGGACTGCAAGTTCAGTTTGAACCACAGGATTAGTGGTTCAAACTCAACAGCCGCTCCTTGGAAACCCTGTGCCAGGTCATTATGAGTTGGAACCAACTCAAAGACACTTAACAACAACAACAAACTGTCAGTGGACTCATGGTGTGGTGCCGTAGGATAAGTACAAGACTGCAAAACACAAGGTCAGCACTTCAAAGCCCACAACTGTTCCTCAGTAAACCCTGTACAGGTGAGTTGAAATTGACTTGACAGCACTTAACAACAACAAACTGTGAGTAAATAGATTTCTGTTTATTAAATCCACCCACTTGTGGTATTTTTGCTGTAACAGTCCTAAGAAACTAGGATATCAGCCTCTGGGCTAAAATAAAATTTGGATGAAAGTTTCCTGATTGCATGAATTTAAAAGAACCGCTAATAAGAAAACTCTCCTCTGAAAGCAATAACACACAGTCACCTGCCTTTTTCATTGCTGATATCTGTACATGACTCAGATGCTTTCAGTGTTTTGTCTTATTTTCAAATCCCATTCAAATAAATGAATGTAAAATATTTCTAATACCGATAGATGCTTGGAAAGTAGAGAGGAGACTAGAGTCACACATTTTCGGAATCCCTTTCTACTATCAATTTTTTTTTTTTTAAGTTTTTATTGTGTATTAAGTAATAGTTTACCTGGCAGAACATTAGCTTTACACTCATCCTATTGTATTTCATTTCATTGCAATAATTACAATCACCTCCATGCATCATAATTCAATAGTATTTGCTTCTATTCCCTCTGTGTTTATTGGATGTACACTAAAACACTCAGAAATATGCAATCATTCAAACACCCAAAGGGCATACTCTGCAAGCCTTCCCCAGGCCACTAGCACACAGCCCCTTTTCCTCCCTGAGTCTAGAATCCCTAACCGCTGTTCCATCTCTCCATGTCATCATCTCTGCCTCCATATCTGACATCACTACTGGATCCCACACTCCGCCCTCTATCTTCTCACTTTACGGTCCCAGGGTTCTCCACTCTGGGACAGCAAGATCAACCACTTCCTATTTTTGCTACAAAATGATTACCTTTACAGTTGCAACAATCACAATCAGTCATGATAACAATTACTCACTATTGAACCACAAGAGTCTTATCCCCATCTCCTGTCACCATCCCCATCTAGATAGGTTGAAAACCACTCAGTGGAGATTCTTCCTTTCCCCGTACACTCTGAAACTAAACTCCCTCCTGAAAACCTGTAAGCCAGTCACTTCATGCCTTTATGTGCCCCCTCCTCCCATTTTAAGTAGCCATTGGCTAAGTTGTCCATCCCTATTAGCCCTGTGTACAGAGGGGAAGCACCAATTATTTTTAATCATAAGTTTTCTGGAGATTTCATTCACTGATTCTCAGCTATTTTGGACTATCACCTTAAGATTGGGAAAGTGACTAATCAGGAACATTATTCTCCTGGACAGTTTATAGTGATCCCTTTGCAATTGCTTTGTTACCTGAGGCTTTGTCAGACATTCTTTGTTATCATTTTTGGTGGTGATAGAGATTAAGATAATTCACAGGACATCATTTTCATTAGGTAGCCAAAACCTTGCTCTTGTAAGTCAGACTGGGAAGTTGTCTAGCAAACAACTCCAGGGCTGGAAAAGCAACCTGCAGCGTATCACAGATAGACAAATTAAGCAGGAGGCATGCTGGTGGTCTTGGAATCAGAATGACCAGGCTTCATTCCTGATGTATGATTTACTCAAGGTATGACCTTATGCAAGTTATTTCCTTCATCTAAATCTGGCCTTATCACTAATAATGGAGTCCTCATAGAATTAAGTTCTAATAATTATATTCTTTTAACAGAATTCAGTCACCTGTCAGCCTGCTGTACTTCCCATACTGGAAGGATTTTAGTGATGTTTTCAAAGTAAGGCTTAAGAAGAAAGGCTTGACAATCCACTTTTAAAGATTAGTCTCAAAATTCCCTCCCATCAAGTCAATTCCAACTCATAGCAACCCTGTATAGGGCTTCCGAGACGATACAAAATTTTTATAGGAGCAAGAAGTTTTACCTTTCTCCTGAGGAATGGCTGGTGGATTTGATCAACTAGTCATGCGATTGGCAGTCCAGTGCTTATCCTACTGAGCCACCAGAGCTCCTCATTAGCTGATAAAAACCTTATATGTTGTGTGATACAGTTCTGGAAGATGAGCCTTGTAAGTTAGAAAGCCCTGCCCAATAACCACAATTGACTCAAACACACCATTTTGTATGTCAAATGTGATTGGCTTACTGGCATGAGTCCCACTTGGTCATGATGCAGTGTATTTTTGATATGTCGTTGTATTCTATTGGCTAGAATGTTGTTGAGAGTTTTGGATCCACAATAATGAGGGATGTTAAGTGCCATCGAGTCAGTTCTGACCCATAGTGACCCTCTATAGGGTTTCCGAGGAGCAACTGGTGACAGGTCTATAATTTTCTTTTTGGTTAAGTCTTTCCCTGGTGTGGGTATCAGAGTTATGCTTGCTTCATAAAACAAATTCAAAAGTGCCCTGTCCTTTTCTAGATTATTGAATAGTTTGAGCAGAATTCTGTCACCTCTTTTCTGAATGTTTGGGACAATTCACCAGTGAATCCTTGGTGAAAGGGAATGGTAGTTTTCTTCCTTAAGGATGTATAGCTTTGGAAATGCTTTGAGCAGTTCTATTCTGATGTATGTATAAGGTATCTATGAGTCAGAATTCAAAGAACGGCCATGGGTTTGGTTTGGACAATTATAGAAATGGAATTAAGTAGTATATGGTCTACTGTTACCAGCTTATTTCAATCCGTATCATTGTTTAGGAATCTTGATGTGGTGCTGTGGGCTAATGCATCAGACTACAAAGTCATTTAAACCGCAAGGTTGGTGGGTCAAGCTCACCAGCTGCTCCATGGAAACCTTAAACAGGGCTACTATGGGTCAGAATCGATTTGACGGCATTTAACAACAAAAACAACAACAACACTATTGTTTAAGATTCTTCCCTCTTACGTGATAGTTCCAGACCTCACTCATTTTTAGTGCTGAACAATGTGTCACGGTATGAATGTACTGCGCTTCATTTAACCATTCATCAGCTGATGTCTACTCGGGCTGTTTTTACTTTGTGCCAATTATGAATAGTTCACTCTTTGGCCACGATGAATATTCATATACACATTTTTGTATGGAAATATGTTTTCATTTTTTGAAGGACCTCTAATGATATTAAGACAAGTGTATTACTGACAGAACTTGTCTGCAGACAGCCACTTAACACAGCAACATGTTTAAACATTCTGAATGGATTATGGTTAGGTGCTATCAAGTTGGTGCTGACTCACAGAGACCCTATGCACAATAACCAAACACTGCCTTGTCCTGGGTCATCCTCACAATTTCATTACACTTGAGTCCATTGCTGCTGCCACTATGCCTGTCCATCTCATTGGGTCTTTTTCACTGACCCTCAGCTTTACCAAGCATTATAGTCTTCTCCAGGTACTGGTCCATCCTCATAACATGTCCCAAATAGGAGACAGGAAGTCTGACCATCTGGCTTCTCAGGAGCTTTAGAGCTTTACTTCTTACAACACAAACTTGTTTGTTCTTCTGGCAGGTCATGATATTTTCAGTATTCTTCTGCAACACCACAACTTAATGCTTCAATTCTGGTCAATCTTCCTTACTCATTGTCCAACTTTCACATGTCTATGAGATTATAGAAAATACCATGACTTCAGTCAGTTGCACCTTAGTCCTCAAATTGGCATCTTTACTTGAATACTTTAAAGAGGTTTTGTGCATAACAGTTGTATAATCCAACCCATTTGACTGCTGCTTCCACGAATGTTGATAGTGAATCCAAGCAAAAAAAAGTTGATGTCAACTTCTTCAGTAGCTTTTCCATTTATCATGATGTTATTTACTGGTCCAGTTGTAAGGTATTTCATTTTCTTTTCAGTGAGGTACAACCCACACTGAAAGCTGTGGTCTTTTATCTTCATCAGCAAGAATTTTAAGTTCTCTTCACTTCCAGGAAGCAATGTTGTATCATCTGCTTATCACAGGCTGTTAATGAGACTTCCTCCAAACCTGATTCCACCTGCTTCAGTTTCTCAAATTCTTTGCTCAGCAAACAAACAGAATAAGTACGGTGAAAGAATGCATCCTGGGCATACACCTTTCCTTATTTTAGGCCATTCAATACTGGTGTGGCTCTGTGGGTTCATGTGATGGGCTGCAAAGCTGATTTGAATCTCAAGGTCAGCAGTTCAAACTTGCCAGCTGCTCCTTAGAAGCTCTATACAAGGTCACTATTGATCAGAACAGACTTGAGGTCACTTAACAACAACAACAACAACAACAATATCCCCTACTGCTGTTTGAACCACTGCCTCTTGGTCTATGTGCAGGTTTTCATGAGCACAAGTAAGTGTTCTGGAATGCCTGTTTGTCCATAGCTTGTCATGACCCACACAGTCAAAAGCCTTTGCATTGTCAAGAAAGCCCAGATAGACATCTTTCTGGTAGTCTCTATTTTCAGCCAAGATCCATCAGACATCAACAGTGATGAAATGGTGTTGTTATTTGCCCACAAGTCGGTTCCTACTCATAGTGATTCATAGGGTTTCCTAGGAGCAGCTGGTGAGTTGCCATTCAAATCGAACTTGCAGTCGAGTGGTTATCCTACAGTGCCACACCAGGACTCCAATATTGGAATAAACCCATGCATGTATGAACTAGAACTTAGCAGCAACAATTTTTGACTACCCTTGTATGTCTTTTCTTATGCCTGTACTATAACACAATCTTAATGGCCTATTATTTTTACTAAGTTTTGAAACAACAGTGTAAGTCCTCCGACTTTGAGTTTAAGCATCAAACCACTTTTCCTGTTTTGTGTCACTTGAATTTCCATGTGAATTTTAGATTTATTTTGTTAATTTATGGAAAAATACACTCGGGCAGCAAGAATTTCAACACTGATTTGGTTTTAATCTGCAGACCAATATGGTTAGATTTGCCACTTTAACATCATAAGCAGTAACTTCTGTGGTTTCATGAGTCTCTTAAAACAAAGTCCCATATTCATTACAAGTAATAGTCACAATTTAAATATTGTCTAGCATCTTTGATTATACAAAAGTAGAAGAAATTCTCCCTGCAGTATGTCAATAAAATTAAAATAAATAACAGCATATTCTTTAGTAACACAGTTCTAAACCAGACTTTAGAATCCTAACTAAAACATCTCATTTCTAAGGCCAAAGCTAATCAATTAGATCAATAATGACTTTATAGTCTCCCAGTTTTCTCAAGATAAATAGTGTATATGAGCTCTCTATTAATTTAAAGAGCATATACAATTAATTTTCTTTAGAAAGTTCTAGAGCAATATCAGATTATCTCTTGTGGTGCTGTAGGATCAGCACTGGACTGCAAACCACTAAGTTGACAGTTCAAACTCATTAGTAGCTCCTTGAAAACCCTACACAGGGTGCTATGAGTCAGAAGGAACTTGACAGCACTTAAAAAAAACAACAGCAACATAAAATATGAGGGCTACAGTTTTTCATATTTCTACATATCCAAAAGTGAAGAAGAAAAAAAAAAATTTGGAAAAAACAGCCATATTTCCAAACATGTCATGAAGATAAGTACCTTAAAAGAAGTATATCTTGTGACATAAGAAGAGCAATAAGAAGTAAATATCAGATATTATACCCCCTAACTCGATTCGGGAAAGTTCATTATACAATAATTTCATGTCACCTCATTTGGTACACTACCATGCTGTTGTTGTTAAGTGTTGTCAAGTGGATTCAGACTCATAGCTGGTGACCTTGAGGACCAGCTGGTGAACTTGAACCACTGACCTTGCAGTTTAAACAGCTTTGCAGTCTGGTGCATTAACCCACAGCGCCACACCAGGACACTACCACAGGCATATCCATTTTAACTTCATTTTGTTGTGAAAAGTAAATTAAGTTTTATAAAGGAAATTTAAGAGTAAAATAAATAATGGAGGGATATCCATTTTCCCTCATTTTTCTTTCACACAACAGAGACAAAAAAAATCATGATTTGCATTAATTTTGCTTGAAAGGGAAAAATTGGAATTTTGCTTCAGGATTCATTTACAGGTGTTTCGATATTAAAACAACAGTCTGAATAAACATCCAGTGCTGTACAACACAGAACAAAATAAACTCATCTCAAGTGTGGAAAAGAATCACAAACCCGTTGCTATGGAGTGGCCTCTAACTCATATTGACCTCGTGTGTTACAGAGTAGAGCTGAGCTTCACAGGGTTTTCTTGGCTGTCATCTTTATGGAAGCAAATCACTGGGCTTTTCTTCAGTAGTATGCTGAGTATGTTCCACCTGTCAACCTCCTGGTTAACAGCTCAGCACAAGCATTTTGCATCACCCACACAAAGACCTATGGAAAACGACTATCACAGATATGAAAAACTTCCATAGTTTTCCTAGGAAGCAATTACCTGAGATCCACATGGTTTCATGGTAAATCTACCAGGACACATTAGAAACAAAATATAACCTACTGGCACCATACATGTGTATGTAATTATTTCATGGAAATGAATTCCATTTCAGTAATTTTTGTCAAATACAATTTTAATTTAGAACAGTTAATATGAAGTGATTTTTTAAAAATGTTTTATTGTGAATTGAGTGATAGTTTACATGTGAGAACATTGGCATTGCATCATCATTTCATTGCAATGATTACAATCTCCTCTGTGCATCTTCATTCAACAGTATTTGCTTCCATTCCCTCTGGTTTTGTTTTGTTTTGTTTTGGGGGGTGGAGTGTGTGTACACAAAACCACTCAGGAATATATAATAATTTAAACAACCAAAAAACACATTCTGCAAACCTACCTCCTGGCCGCCAGCACACAGTCCATCTCTTTCCATGAGTCCAGAGTCCTCAGCTGCTCCCTCTCTCCATATCCTCAACTCTGCCTCCATCTCTGGTGTCTCTGCTTCTCTGGATAGGGTCTCATATTCCACCTGTGCTCTTCTCCCTTGATGACTCTAGGGTCCTCTGCTTCTGGACTGTAGGGTTAACTACAACCCTATTTTTCTTACAAAACCCCTACCTTTACAGTTATGACAGTTGCAATTAGTCAGGATAACAATTACTCATTACTGAATCACAAGAACCCTATCACCATCTCCTTTCACCAGATCCATCTAGACAAGATGAAAACTATTCAGTGGGGACTCTACCCTCCCCCACACACTCTTAAACTAAACTCCATTTTGAAATCTTGTGAGTCAGTCACTTAATGCTTTTATCGCCTCCTCATTTTAGGTAGTCAGTGTTTAAGCTGCCCATCCCTATCTGCCCTGTGTACAGAGGGGGTAGGATTGATACTTGATGTGAACATATGAAGCCATTTTTGAGACAATAATTGAATCCTAAGTTGGAATCAACTTGATGGCAGCTGCTTTTTATTTTTTCAGTCGTCTGTGAAAAACCTTTTATGTCTATCATAATAAAATCAAATTATATGAGTTTAGACATAAGAGACATGGAGTTAGAAAACCAAAAGGGGAGAACATGCTCAACATTTCTCAACCTGAAAGAACTGAAGAAAAACTTCAAGCCTCAACTTGCAATATTGAAGTTTTCCAAGGGTAAAATATTTTGCAGAAAGCATCAAAAGATGATGGAAGGAACACACAGAGTCACTGTGCCAAAAAGAAGTGGTTGATGTTCAAACATTTCAAAAGGTACCATATGAACAAGAACTGATAGTGAAAAGAAGAAGTCCAAGCTACACTGAAGTCATTGGTGAAAAACTAGAAATTGATGGAAAACAAAAGGAAATCTTTCAACAAACTGATGCAGCACTGGAGGTACTCATTAATCTATGTCAAGAAATGGGAAAACAGTTACCTGCCCAACCAGCTTGAAGAGATCCATATTTGTGCCCATTCCACAAAGAGATGACACAATGGAAAGTGGAAATCATTGAACAATATCATTCATATCATATGCAAGTAAAATCTTGCTAAAAATTACTCAAAAATAGCTGTAATGGTACGTTGACAGCGATCTATGAGAAACTCAACCTAAATTCAGAAGAAGATGTGAGACTAGGGATATCACTGGTGTCATCAGATAGATCTCGGCTGAAAGCAGTGAATGCCAAAAATATGTTTATTGTTGTAGTTGTTGTTAAGTGTCGTCAAGTCGGTTCTGATCCATAGCAATCCTGTAAGGGATTTCCGAGGAGCAGCTGGTGAGCTTGTGCCTCCGACTTTGTGGTCCAAAGCAACTTTGCAGTTCAGTGCATTAACTCACAGAGCCACAACAGCTATGCAACAGCTTTAGACTGTGTGGATCATGACAAGTTATGGAAAACGTTGTGAATAAGGAGTATTTCAGAACACTTAATTGTGCTCTCGAGGACATAGACCAAGAGGTAGGTTTTTTAACCGAACTAGGGAATACTGAGTGGTTTAAAATCAGGAAAGGTGTTCAAGGAATGCTTTAAAATCAGGAAAGAGTTGTATTCTTTCACCAAACTTATTCAATCTGTATGTTGAGTAAATAACCTGAGAAGCCTGAGTTATATGGAGAAGAGCATGGCATCAGGATTGGAGAAAGACTCATTAACAACCTGTGATATGTAGATGATACAGCTTCTGTTGCTTCAAGCAAAGAGGACTTAAAATAGTTGCTGATGAAGGTCAAAGACCACAGCCTTCAGTATGGATTACACCTCATTATAAATAAAACCTAAGTTCTCACAACTGGACCAATAAATAAGATAATGATAAACTGAGAAAATAATTTAAGTTGTTCATCGACTTTATTTTTCTTCTATCCGCTATCAACAATCATGGAAGCAGCAGTCAAGAAATCAAATGATGTACTGCATTAGGTAAATCTTTTGCACCACACATTTTTAAAGTGATCAGTTCTAGGACTGAGGTGTGCCTGACCTAATGATGGTAAATGGACGTGAAATAACTTTGTATGCTTGTGAAAAAATGGTTAATGAATAAGAAAGACTGTAGAAGAATTGATGCATTTGAGTTTGAGTGTTGGAGAAGAATCTTGAAAGTAACATGGCCTGCCAGAATAACAAACAAATCTATGTCGGAAGAAGTACACTTAGAATACTACTTAGAAGTCATGATGTCAAGACTTTGTCTCTCATGCTTTGGACATGTTATCATGTATCATGTACCTGGAGAAGGACATCACGCTTGGT
>NW_006408539.1:27876816-27898967 GCF_000296735.1 Chrysochloris asiatica
AACAACAACAACATATGATGTTTTGGATGTACTGGTGTGGTGCTGCAGATTAATATGCTGGACTGCAAAGTCAGTTTGAACTACATGGTCAGCAGTTCAAGCTCATCAGTAACTCCTGGGAAACCCTATACAAGGTTGCTATGGGTTGGAACTGACTCGACGCCACTTAACAACAACAACATATGTTTTGAGTCTTGGTGTGGCACTGTAGGATAAGCACTGGGCCACAATTTCAGTTTGAACCCCAAGGTCAGTGGTTCAAACTCACCGACTACTACTCAGAAACCCAATGCCGGGTCGTAATGAATTGGAACCAACTCAAATAGACTTATCAATAAAAACATATGATGTTTTAGGAGTCCTGGTGATATGGTAGGACAAGCACCGGACTGCTAACCACAAAGTCAGCAGTTCAAGCCCATCAGCCACTCCTGTAAAGATTTGCAGCTTCAAAAACTCTAAAAAGGATCATTATGAGTCACAATTGCCTCAATAGCAGTAGGTTTATCTGATGTTTCATATTGAAGAACATTTTTTTTTTTTTCCTACAAGAAAGAGAGAACATATTTCTCATAGATTTTGAGGTGTGGTGGTCAGAGATCTTGAGTTCTGAAATCCTGCAGATGTGAGTTTGAATTCTGAATTCACAGCTTTCCACCTGTTTTGCCTTGTGTTTGTTGTTTTGGTGCAGTTGAATGGGTCCCAACTCCTAGCAACCCTGTGTAGGGTTTTTGAGTAGCAACTGGTAAGTTCGAACCACCAAACTTGCAGTTCAAACTGACCGTGTAGCGCACTGCTAATCGTAGAGTGCCACAGTGAGAATAGTATTAATATCTTAGAGTTGTTATAAGAATTACATTAGGTAGTGCGTGTAAATCAGTAAGCATTGTATCTGGCACAAATTAAATATTAAATCAATGATACATATTAATCTTATCCTTACTATTCATCTCATTCCTTAAAGTAATTTACTTTGGGAAAAGTTTTGTCAGCATGATGAATATATTTGGGCACAGAGGATGAATTTACTTTTCACTCACATGTGAAACTAGTTTGACACACCATGAAAATGGAAGAATGATTTGAGATGGGATAAAATTGTATTTTTCTTCCTTCTTGTTTCACACCACTGTCAAATCATTCCAGATTTTATTTGTTATTGCCTGTTTACCCATCTGGATTTTTATTTCCTCACTCCCATTGTGCCGAAATGAATGATCATATTAAGCGATGCTCTTTGGATCACACATTGGGATGTCTGGCTCACATTAGCAAAGTTAATAATTTTGATTCCATATTGCTTTGATAATAAAACTGAACAAAAATCCTAACATCACTATGGATCACCACTTTGGGAGAAGAAAATGCAACATTATTTCACAACTGAAATAAGTAGAAATGTTTTGATGAGGATTACAACAATTATAGCATCAGAAAGCAAAGCAAATGAGAACATTTTAATAATAGAAACGGTAATTAAGGCTATGTACTTTAACTCTTTAAAGTAGCTCTAGTAGCATAGTTGTTATGAATTGGGTTGTTAATCTCATGGTTCGAAACTACCAGCTGTTCTGTGGCAGAAAGATGAGACTTTCTGCTCCCGTAAAGATTTACTGTCTCAGAAACCCTATGCGGGGAAGCTATGAGTCGGAACCAAGTCCTCGGCACATAACAACAACAACTTTAACTATTTAAATATATCTCCTAGTATAGCAGAACTATAAACACTCTGGTCATGCACAAAGCCCTGTTGTCTTGTTTTTATTTTTTTAAGTAGTTGTAGAAGAATCTATTTTGTGTGACTATTATAAGACATATAAACTGTTTCCCATTACACAAAATGTAAAAGATATGACATGTTGCATATTATCAACTACCTTTCATTTTTTTAAGATTTTATATCCTGGAAATAATCTAATTAATGTTTTCATTTCTTCCTTACAACAAATTCTATAGTTGGGTTAGGATACTTTTGGTGTCATCCTTCTGAACTAAAAGAAACCATAGTTACTTGACTGCAGTGTGAGACTGAAACCCAGTTATCTGGGTTTCCATTGTATTATTTCACCTATCTGATTAAAACTAATTAAAATACAACAACACCCAAACTTGCAGATAGTAGCCATTTGACCTAATCTCAATGGCTTGATGATCACAATTCCGTTATAGGAAGATAAAAAAAAAAAAATACTGGTAAAGGAAACAAGGGTCAATTGCTACAATTTGATGAACTTGACCTTACTCATGGAGGTAGTAGCTCTAATACCAACAGAGAGGGAAGGAGTCTTCACATAAAATATCGATGCTATCCCTTCTGTATACAGGATAGATAGGGACAGGCAACTTAGACATTGGCTACCTAAAATGAGGGGGCGATAAAGGCACAAAGTGACTGGCTTACAAGGTTTCAAGAGGGAGTTTAGTTGAAAAGCATGTGGAGGAAGACAGAGTCCCCACTGAATACTTTTCATCTTGTTTAGATGACTATGGTTAAAAGAGATGGGGATAAGATTCTTATGATTCAATAGTGAGTAATTGTTATAATGACTAACTGTGACTGTCACAATTGTAAAGATAGAGGCTTTGTAACAAAAATGGGGGAGTAGCTAATCTTACAGTCCAGAAACAGAGGACTCTAGGACCATCAAGGGAGAAGAGCACAAGCAGAATGTGAGATATCATCCAGAGAAGCAGCAACACCAGAGACAGGGCTATGGAGAGAGAGAGCAGCTAAGAACTCTAGATTCATGGGAAGAGAGGGACTGAGAGCTGGCAACCAGGAGGCAGACTTACAGAATGTGCCTGTTGGTGGGGTAAATTATTATATATGCCTGACTGGTTTTTTGTTTTGTTTTGTTTTTTCTTTTTAAAGAGCTAAAATGTATTGAAAGAAACACTGTTAACTGATGCTACATGGTGGAGACTATAATCACTGTAATGAAACAAGGTGTATGAAAGCACTCAGAACACCTAGCTTCCCCACTTACGTGCCTGGAAGCACCCCATTCGAAAACAAGCTTCCTATCCAAAGTCATGCAGCTCTAAGTCCCTGTGAGCTGGGAAGTGCACTGCCCTGTCTCAAGCCCTGGTTCTTGGTTCTGCTGCTCTTTTCCATTTGTCACTCCTCTGGTATCACAACTTTACTGTCCCTGGACCAAGGAAGTTCAATAAGCAGTGATTTCTGTGTCTAACAGATGTGCTCCACTCTTGGCTCTTTTTTGATGATAGTGAGATCCCTTCTCATGCTTCTAAGATGGCTCATTTTATATCAATACTAGAGTTTCTATTTTTACAGTTACAATGAACTCTGCTAACATCCACAACTGAGTCATGTTGTCCTATCACTATCTTCTCCCAGTTTCTCTTACACAAAGCCTGCAGAAGGATTTGGTGGAAGTTACAGACTATGGCTGCTGTTGTTGTTGTTAGGTGCCATCGAGTTGGTACTGATCCATAGCGACCTTACGCAAAGCAGAACGAAACACTGCCCGATCCTGGGCCAACCTCACTATTATGGCCACGCTTGAGCCCATCGATGCTGCCACTTGGCCAATCCATCTCTTTGGGGATCTTCCTCTTTTTCTCTGGCCCTCCACCTTACCAAACATGATATCCTTTTCCAGTGACTGGTCCCTCCTGCAATATGTCCGAAGTATGAGAGACGAAGTTTTGCCATCTTGGCCTCTAAGGAGCACTCTGGCTGCACAGACTATGTCTTGAATATAGATAATTCACTGCATTCAAAGTAAAGACTCTCAATACGTGTCTAAACCCTACTGCTAGTGACTCAAGTCAGAAATCTTGGAAACACCCTGGACCATTTTCTCCCATCAAACCTATCCTGTGATTAATAGGGCCCATCTCTAAAGTCTTCCTTATCCAAATTCAGAGGGGGATCCTGTGGGTTACCATATCACCATACATTATGAATTGGATTCTGTCCTATCCCGTGGAGCTGTAAATGTGACCTTGTTTAGAAATAGAGATTTTCTTTTGATATATGAATTCATGCTGAATTCATGAGCCTGAAGCTTGCTGAATGGTGTCTTAAGAAAAATAGTAGAATAGACATATCCACATAGGGCTTGAGGAGTGTAGGAAAGGGGGAGATGCCACGTGGACATTCCTCTACAAGTAGCTCCCAGGGCTGTTGTCAAGGGAGGACCCTCCATTAGAGGGATTTCTAGCCTCCAAAGATTTGAGGTGGTAAATTTATGGTCTTAAAATCTACCTGTTTGTGATATTTTGGTTACTGCAATTCTAGGTAATGAAGACACCATGTGGAGTACCAGTATGGCACTATAGGATAAGCCTTAGACTGCTAACTTCAAGGTCGACAGTTCAAACATATCAGCCACTCTTTGGAAACCCCATACAGTGTCACTATGAGTCAGAAGGGACTCTATAGCACTTCACATAACAATGACCACTGTGTAAGTTCCCATCAGAGCTGGGTTTGTTTTACGTAACTTCAGGACACAGGATAAAAAGGGAAGGAAATGAAAATTAGAATGGACATATAGCCACTTTGTGATGTTTGAGGTGTTGAAATCTTTAGAAGCACCTCTAAGTCATGCTTACACCACAAAGACTTCCAAATGATGGAGACTGTAAGGAAAAGAAAGAAAGAGAGAGACAAAGGAGAGAGTCTTGGCTTCAACAGCAGACAAGTTTATTGAGAGTAAACCTGGGAGGGGGTACTCTTACATCACCAAAGGAGACCAAGAACCCATCTGTTCTCTTACAGACTGGGGTATTTAAAGGCCCTGTGGTCTGGGTACAGTTCTGGTGAGTTTACAATGGGCAGGGGTATGGAGATTTTTGGCGGTGGTATGGAGATTTGGGCAGGGGTATGGAGATTTTCCTGAAACCTGGAATTTCAGGGGAGGAGGGTCTCCAGGTATAACAAAGACCCAAGCTTCCAGGGAGATCTGAAGCTCAAGCAGGACCACATTCAGTGTCAACTGGGGGGTAGTTGCAATGCCATTCTGCTGATCAGGTGCAAGGTCCTTCATTCCAGACTCTTGGTGTTAGGGGGATAGGGGCAGATGTATCTCTTTGACTGCTTCATGCTGATTTATGGACGTAGATGGGGTGAGTCTGCAACAGGAGAATGGTGGCCACTTGATCTTTTGCAATGGCGGTGAGTCAGCCTGCAAGAAATCTTTGGAAAGAATTTATTATACAAGGCAGGAATACAGCTCCCAGGCAAAGGAGGAGTAATGGTCCTACAAAGTGGTCCTACAAAGTGTAATAACCAAGGGAGGATATTTTGGGTGAGCTAGGAGCTTGAGGTATTGTTTGAATTCAGCCTTGCTGCTTTTTCTTTTAATCTCTTTAAACTATCTCAGACTAGGCCTGATTTGCAGTATTCCTCATTGATAAATATGCAGCTGCCTCCTTTTTTGGCTGTAAGTAAGTCTAGTGCTCTTCCATTTGAGAACTGCACCTGCTAGGGTGTCAGTCTGATCTTGAATTTGGGATCGTTGTAGAGATATTTCATACAAACTTTCTCCTAGGGAGGAGGGTGTTGTTGTTGTTGTTGTGAAGTGCTGCTGAACCTGTATAGAGTTTCCGAGGAGCAGCTGATGAGCTTGAGCCACCGACCCTGCAGTTCAAATAACTTTGCAGTCTGGTGCATTAACCACCAGGGCGGAGGAATGTTGTTGTTGTTGGTGTCGTGGAGTCGGTTCCGACTCATAGAGACCCTGCACAGGGTTTCCAAGGCTGTTAATCTTTACGGGAGCAGAACGCCTCATCTTTCTCCCGCGGAGCAGTTGGTAGTTTCTATCTGCTGACCTTGCGGTTCGCAGCACAATTCGTAACCACTATGCTAGAGGAGGATAGAGACTGAAATTCCTGTTGTTCCAGTTCCTAAGCCTGCTGCTATTCCTAGGCTAAGTAGGGGGATAAATTGCAATGCATGTATGTGCGTTTCAGTTCAAGAGGGTGCTTATTGGGACTAATACAGGTTGATCTTCCAAAAAAAAAAAAAAAAAAAGGTTACAGGTGGTGATATGTATGCTAGAGTTCATGCACCAGTCCAATTAGTAGGTAGGCACATGTAAAGGTTTTTTTCTGCATAGGAAAAATACTCCTTGGTGAGGGTTAATACATCCTTGGATTTGGAAAGTTAAGAAATGTTGGGGTCTGTCCTCATGTACTACTCTTTCCCACGTTGACAGGGAATTTGCTAAGTGGGTTGCTCCAAAGGTTCTAGAAAGATGGAGTAGGCAAGGCTGGAGCTGTGCCTGCTTCTAGTGCTAACCTATGGGTTTGAGTATGCAGAAACACGAGAGTGTTATTAATGGGTAACATGTGACAGTCTCTCCTGACTTGGGGGACATGTTGAATGGTGGGTAATCAGTGGATGTGGGGTGTCTGGAGTCACAGTATTGTGAAGTTGTTGTAGATCCTATTGGTGGTATAATATGAGAGGGGTGAAAAAATCTTAGGGGGTGACTGAGGGGAAGTGCTTGAAGGCGATTGTTTGAGGCTACAAACTTTGGGGGCTCCTGTTGTGTGGAGCTATAGGAGCTTATATATATATGGGTTGTGGGAGTTTTAGGGTTTATGTGCAAGGGGTTTTGAAAGTTCCTACACGAGAGTCCAATGAAAAACTGGGTCAGGTAATACACAAGACAGGGTGGGATGTTAGATCTTGGGCCTTTCCTATTGGTCCTGTGGTGGGTGTTGTAGGGTACTGGAGGGGTTGGATGAATGTTTGGATACCCTGTAGGATGTTTTCAGCTTCTTCTGGCATGTTTGTGATGATCCATTTAGAGGAGAATATTGGAACTTTTTGGGATTTGAGAAAGCCATGTTCGTAAGGGGGCCGGAGTGGCTGGAAAAAGTGATGAGGTAGAGGCTAAACAAATCCAGGAAGTATCATTTGTGTTGTGGTAGAGCTTGGTATAGGAGGGAGGCTGATAGGTTTATTAAATATTGAATTGGTGATGGGTGAGGGTTGGTTAGAACAGGAAGAAGAGTAAAGAGTGAGGAGATTTGGGTGGTGGAGTAAAAAAAATGCATGACAGAAGAGTGTAGGGTTTTGGAATTACTAGAAAAGTAGGGCACACAGCTTGATTAATCTGACAGAGGTCTTGGACGACTCTATATGTCCCATTGGGTTTTGGTAGTGGGAGAATAGGAGTGTTGTGTAGAGAATGGATAGGTATGAGGATGTGGGCTGCAAGGAATTGGGAAACAGTGGGTTGGAGGTCATGGAGATCCTCAGGACTAACGGGGTATTGAAGGACAGCAATTTGACACATAGGATCTTTTAATGAAATTTTATAGGAGTGTGGTGATGGGAGGTGACAGGGATGTCAGTATCCAAATTATGGGATTATTTGGTGAAGTTTCAAGGTAATTTACACAAGGATCAGTTGTCTGTGCTAATAGAAGCTCATGACTGTCTCTTATGGCTTCTAATTTGTGTAAGTTATCTATCACATCCTAAAAGAGGAACGGGACATTGGGGCATTACTGAAAATGAATGAGTTAAACCTTCATAGGAAAAACTGACGGGTGGCATTTGCTTGGGAGCAGCAGATATGCCCTTCAGTCTGTTTACTGAGACTGAGGAAAAGAAGAACGCACTGCTCATTTCTGTTAGAACTGAAAGACTCACCCGGTATCCAGTAGGAAAGAGATGGTCTTACTCGATACCATCCCTTCTACCCTGGGTTCTGAGTGCATATTTGCTGTGGGGGTGGAGAATCCCACGCACCAGTCAGTTTTCTGAAGAGAGCTCTAATAAGGATGAAGGGTCTTTCACCAGTGGTTGGGGGCTAAAGATTGGACTGAACCTGAGCTGGGAGGGCATCCCTGGCTGGGGCAGTCCATCTTCCAGTGGCTCCATTGACCAGTCTTTGGGTATGGCTTGGTTGGTGGCCTCGGGCTAGGGCATGCTTTTGCCCAGTGTCCAGTCTGCCCACATTCAGAGCATGTTCCAGGGAGTATTGTGCTGTTTCCTGCTCTGGGCTGGGGTGAGTGTGAGGTGGCAGACACTAGGTCTAATATTGAATGTAGAGTTTTTTTTCTTTTTAGTTCCTCTGTTCCTCATCTCGGTTCTTAAAAAAACATTTTAAAATGCTTTCAGAAATTTTCACTATGGAGTTGACCTTCCTCTAACTTTTGTAATTTCCTTCTAATATTGGGTGTAGACTGGTAAATAAACTGAAAATAAAGGAAAGTTTGGCCTTCTCTTGATTCTGGGTTCATGTTGGTATACTTTTTCATGACCTCTAAAAGGTGGGAAAGAAAAGGGCAGATTTTTCATTGGGGTCTTGGGTGACCTCACATAATTTATCATAATTTACAGCCTTATGGACATTTTTATCCATAAAATAAGTAATCGTGTAATCCCTTTGTTGAGTGCCCTCACTTCCATGTTGATAATTCCAATTAGGCTCTCTGCCGAGAGAGCACATCTGCCACTTCACCAAAGGTTGAAGGGTGGGGGCCTGCTCATGGAAGGCATTAGCATTGACTTCTGCTGCTCTCGATATGAGTTCCTTTCCCTCTGCGGTCAAGGTGTAAATATCATGCCAAGTTAAACTAAAAGACTGGGTTGTCCGAAGGAACTCCTTGTGGAGCTTGACTGGGTTTTCAGAAAAGGATCCTAAGCATTCTTGGATCTCGGAAGACTGGACATAGAAAAAGGAGCAAGCACCAGGGTGGGGCCATTTGTCGAGAACCGACCTCGACAGGGGAGTTCAGTTCACGAAGTAGGGAGATCTGGCAGCGACAGAGACAGATAAAGAATACACACAAAGACGCAACGAGAGAAAACACAAAACACCCCGAGACCAGAGTGGATGCAACACCGGCAGCGGACAGATCCATGATTGCGAGCATCATGGCTCTGCAGGCAGTGACACACAGCGTTGCCAGCCATAATGCATGCCCGTAATACATGCCCTGCAAGCCGTAATGCATGCAGGGTTCAGCCTGCACCCCCTTTTTATTTCAGGGAGGAGTTTTACACAAAGGCAGAAGGGGATTATTAAGACAGGGTACAGAAATGAAATGTGATTAATCATTCAAAACAGAAAACAATGATTTATAGGAACAAATTCTGAAACATACATCACAAATTGTCTTGATAATCTAACATCCTTAATTTTCTAGAAATTGAAGCAAATTGTTATAAATTACTTTTTAGGTTTGAATCCCAAGACAGCAACTCTAGGTTTCTCAAGGCTAATTAACATACCTATAGCACCTAATCTTCAGTGAGAAAAGGATTCAAAAGGTCTGGAAGGAGTTCAGCTGTTTCAGCTACCTGGCCGAGGCTTGCAGGAGGAAGGAGGACGCCTAAGTTAATAGTTTGCACCTGGGGACGATTTGAGAAGGCTGTCGCTATTATTTCTTGAACAATACCCCGGAAGTCGCCAATCTACTTTGGGTGAATTCCTTGGGGGAATTTTCTCCAGCGTCTCCCAGCAAACTTGCCTTAGGAACTTTTAGGCCTCGGCTTTAGAAGAGGTTTTTGTTTTAATATTGGAGGAGGCATTCTCTAGGTACCTTAGAGAAAACTGTGGCCAACTTACCTTCCCTGTGGGAACGACTCGGGAGGAATCAACTGGTGGTGGATGGTTGGAGCCTTTGTATGTTACACTTTTTCTTTTCCCTAGCTGCTTTCAAGATCCTGTCCTTATTTTGATTTTAGAGAGCTTGATTATTATATGTCTTGGTGATTTTCTTTTAGGGTTTATCCATCCTGGGGTTTGTTGAGCTTCTTGAATGCTTATCTTTTCACTTTTCAGGATGTTAGGAAAATTTTCTTCCAGAAGCTCTTCAACTATCTCCTCTGTGGACTTGTGTGATTGTTCCTATTCAGGAATGCCAATAATTCTTAACTTATTCCTCTTCATTTTGTCCAACATGAATTTTAGGCCTTCTTCAGATTTTTTAAATCCTTTTTTTGTGTTTGCTCTTCAATCTTAGTAGTGTTGAAATATTTCTCTTCTAGCGCACTAGTTCTGGCTTCTATCTCTTCAATTCTACTCTTTTGCCCTTTCAGTGTATTGTCCATTTCTGATATTCTATTATTAATCATTTGTACCTCTTTCTGTAGGTTTTGAATTGTTTCCAATGCTGTATCTATCTTATTTGATGGTTCCTGTAGTGATTTCCTGACTTCTTCCTTACTTTTCTCAACTGCATTATATAGTGTTTTGATATCAGGCATTACCAAAGACTGCCCATCTTCCAGTATGGAGTGTAGGTCTACTTCCAGCTCATTTGCCTCAGTCACTTTATCTCGTTTCTGGACATGTACAGACATGGTCATCTGCTTCTCTTTTTTGGGCATATTCAGGGGTTATCTGTGGCCTTAATATTTAGATGGGTGTGTGTTTTGGTATTTTTTTATGCTTTCTGATTGCCTCCAGGTAGATGTCACCAGGAAATGGGCTTCCCTTTTCGCTCTTCTTCTTAAGAAATTTCAAGATGCCACTTAGGATTTAATTTTCAGCTTATTTCTTTCTTTCTTTCTTTTTTTTTTTTTTTTGTCTGCCTGTCCTGCTCCACAATCCCTGTTCTGGCCTTTTTCTAGTTATAAACAGTTCAGGGCCAGCTGTGGCCATTTGGTTTTAAGTGGAAACTGTCTCTTAAAATTTTGAGGAGATCTGTGTGCATGCATAGTAGAACCCTCCAAGGGTGGGGCGGGGATGTCCACTAGCTCAGGCACCCCTATAGTCACCAGAATGGAGGTGCGCAGACAGCAAGGGACCAATGAACAGATACCAAAAGAAAAGAATGTCTTTATCTCCCCAGTTCTGTCATGTGTCCATGGCTGCTCTGATCCTTCTCCCGCTTGGCCTCACCCAATATGGTGGCTCCTTGAGCAGCTGAGTGTCTTGAATTAGAAAGCAATGGATTTATTGATTCTGCTATAAATTTCCCTAGCTGTAAGCCTTCCAACCTTCTAAATATTCATTTATATGTGGTTCAGAGTTCTGGGACCATCCCCTGAGCCTTCTTGGTCCTGTATTTTGTGTTGTTTCTGATGGAGCTCCTTATTGCACTTCTTCCCAATCTGCCATTTTGTTTGTTCTCTCTGTGGTTGTTGTTAAGTGCTATCTAGTCCATTGCTACTCATAGTGAGCTCATATAGGGTTTCAGAGGAGTGACTGGTAAGTTTGAACCACTGACCTTGCAGTTCAAACCAACCTCGAGGTTGAGTGCTTATCCTATGGCTTCACAGCAGGACTTCCAAGCACTTTTAGAAGTTCCCTTTTGTGTACATGTAAAAGTATTTTTACTAAAGTTTCAGGCCATACATGCATGAGTTTATTCTAAACAAAATAAGGTTAAATATGACTCTGTGGTCAGTGGTTGGATACAGATAATTTCTTTCAGTACTAAACTTGTCTTAGTCTTGTTAGGGTACCTACAAAACAAAGGTTCAATCAAAACAGGAGCTTCTCAGGGTATCTGCAGGATCAGTTATGTTCAAGGCAGAGAGGTTCACTCAGAAGATATAGCTCTTGTTTTGTTGATATTCCAAAGGGATAATCTTGATAGATTTTTCTCAAAGGAGACAGAATGATCTCTGGAGTTTATTAAGAAGAAGTTCTAAGAAAATAAAAAACTGTGCGGCAGCAAGGGCTGTCCTAATAGAATTTCATTGGGAACGCTTAACCCATTCACTCTACAGTCCTAATATTCTGCCTACTGTCCCCTTTTTGTTCCTAACACTCAAATAACATTTAGAAGAAACAGGACTTGAATACCTCAAGGATTCCAAAAGTGCTGTTTTTACATGGTATGAATTAAAGAGCACATGATTCTGCAGGAGGGATTAGAGACATGGAAATGTTGCCTTCATAAGTGTGTAGACCCAAGGAAGAACAGTGATAGTTTACATGGGAGAACATTAGTTTTACATTTATCCTATCGTATATCATTTCATTGCCATGGTTATAATCCCTTCCATGTATCTTCAACCAACCAAAGGGTATACCCTTCAAGCACACTCCCTTTCCCTCTCTGGGTCAAAAGTCCCCAGCTACTCCATCTCGCCATGTCATCATCTCTGTCTCCATCTCTGGCATCACTGCTTCTCTGGGTAGGGTCCCGCTGTACATTCAGTGTACAGTGATTTTCTTTTGGGGTCTATCCTTCCTGGGGTTCATAGAGCTTCTTGAATGCTTATCTTTTCACTTTTCAGGAATGCTAGAGATATTTTCTTCCAGCAGTTCTTCAATGATTTTCTCTGTGGACTTACATGATTCTTCTTGTTCTGGAATGCTGATAATTCTTAAGTTATTCCTTTTCATGTTGTTCAACACAAATCTTAGACCTTCTTCAGATTTTTGTATCCTTTTTCTGTTTGTGCTTCTATCTTATTGGTATTGAGAGATTTGTCTTCCAGCTCACTGGTTCTGCCTTCCATCTCTTCTATTCTACTCCTTTGCCCTTTCAGAGTATTGTATATTTCTGATATTCTATTATGGATCATTTGGACTTCTTTCTGTAGGTTATGAATTGTTTCCAATGCTGTATCTATCTTATTTGATTGTTCCTATAACACTTTCCTGACTTCTTCCTTATTTTTCTCAACTCCATTGTAAAGTGTTTTGAAACATTTTATAATCATTTTTTCTGAATTCCTTCTCAGGCATTTCCTAGGCCTGCTGTCCTTCCAGAATGGAGTCCAGGTCTACCTCTAGGTCATTTGTCTCAGACATTTTATCTTGTTTCTGGACATGTGCTGATATGGTCATCTGCTTTTGCTTCTTGGACATGTTTAGTGTTTATCTGTGGTCTTAATACTTAATTGAATATGTGTTTTGGTTTTTTTATGCTTTCTGATTGCCTCCAGATAGATGTGAACAGGATGTGGGCTTCCCTTTTCACTCTTCTTATTGCTTAACTCAGAGTAACTTTCACAAGTGTTGCCTGCCTCCCTGGTATATGGCAGTTCGTATTGTTTCTTGACTGGGTTTTGGTGTTTTATAGAGTGTGATTGTAGCTTTACTATGTGGCAGCAGATGCTGACTCTTTTTGGGTAATATATATAATATATATAAAGAACTTCCCAAAGGAGGAACATAAAACAGCAAAAATGCACCAGCACAAACAAACAACAACAACAACAAAAAACTAGACTGAATACTGCAGTCTATAATCACATAAAAGGGAGAGGAGGGAGAGAAAAGGAAAAAAAAAAATTCTGTATCCTAATGTAAGTATGACTTTAATGTCTTTTCTTCAGATTCTTGCTTTCAAAAGCTGCCTGAGAGATTTCAAGATGCCACTGTTGGTTGTTATGCTATACCTCAAGGTTTAATTTAGGTTTTGGCCTATTGTTTTTAAACTCTCTTTCCCCTTCTAGTCACCAGAATGGAGGTGCACAAACATTGGGGAAGGGGGGGGCAATGACCAGATACCAAAAAAAAAAAAAAAGAAAATCAGGGCAAAGCAAAACCGACAAAGTATATTGTCCACCTTTGCTCCAAGGCTACCGCAACGTTTTTCCGTGGTGTTTCTGCTCCCTTGTTTGGTGTTGCCATTTGGTCTCAGCCAAGATGTCAGCTCTGGGCCTCTGAGCCTGGCAGATTCAAAAGTACATGATTTCTTACTTTAGCTTCAAGTTCCACTAGCTATAAGCCTTCAATCTTTTAAAAAATATTTCTAGCTCTATGGTTCTGAGTTTTCAAGGTCTGCCCTGGATCTGCTTTGCCTGGTATTCTGTGCTATGGCTGACGGCAAACTTCACTGCACCTCCACCCTAGCTGCCATCAAGCCCCGCCTCCTCTAGCTTCACATTTTAATAGTTTGCTATTTTTTAGCAATACTTTTTGACTTCCCCTCGTGCATTCAAATGAGTGTCTAGATATAAATATACAGACATGAGTACTTGTGTATTCTCTAAGCTTATTGTGGGACCTCGGCTCTAAACATTTCTGAAGGTTCCCATTGGCAACTTTGCCTCCCTCTGGGATTTGGCATAAGATCCTTAGGGATCCATCGCAGTTGAGGGACCTGGATGAAAAACTTATATTTTTTTTTGCAAAAGTGCAAATATTTTCAGTACTGCAGGTCACACAGTCTCTGACACAACTACCTAACTTTGTCATTTCTGAAAGTAACTCTAGACAATATTTAAAAGAATTAAGTGACCACATTCCAATAAAAGTTTATTTTGAAACCTAGAAAATATGTAAATAGATAACCTGACTGTGTTCCAGTAATATGTTATTGACAACCTAAGTAATACACAAATATGCAAGATGACTGTTTTCCAATAAAATTTTATTTACAACTTGGATAATAGGTAATTTTGCAAGGTTACTGTGCTCCAATACATTTTATTTACAACTTTGTTATAATTGTTAACTGCCATCAAGTTGGTTCCAACACATAGCAACCCTGTATAGGGTTTCTGAAGAGTGTCTTGTGAGCCTTGTTGTTGAAACCGACCTTGGAGTTGAGCACATTAAACGGCAGTGCCACACCAGGGAAGATGTATATAAATAAGGCTGCTGTGCTCCAATAAAACTTTATTTATATATTTAAAACAAACCAACCAACAAACACACATGTAGGTTGTGTTTTTGGCCCTTGGGTTTGTGAGTTTGCCAACCCCTGGAGTGCTCTTACTTCATCACCTTCAAAGAAAAATGAGGTTTTTGTGTATTCTCCCAAATCTTTATACTTAATGCCTAGATTTTATCTTCTAGTATTAGAAAAATAAAATAATGAGTGTCTTGTGTTTCTCTTTGTACTGTTAATACAACTTCCATTAGAGCTCAAATATATGCTGTTGGTTTGTTGTCGTAGATATTACAAATATATCCCAGGGTAACACCTTCAATGTCTCCTGATATGCCACTTTCATCTGCACACTTCCTTCCTCTCACTGTTACTGTTGCTGCTATGTATTTGTGTGTGTGTGTGTACTGAGTGTCTCTGACTCATAGTAAGCCTTTGTACAACAAAGCCAAACACAGTGCATCCATACAATCATTGAACGCATTGTAACAGTCACCTTGTCAATACAGCTTGTTGGTCTCCTTTAACCATCTGTAGTCTGAACATACCTTGGAGATCTCTGTGGCACTGCAGGATGAGCACTTGACACAAGGTAGGTTTGAACTGCAAGGTTTATGGTTCAAACTAAGCAGCCATTCCTCAAAAATCCTATACAGAAACTGACTTGACAGCACTTAACAACAACAACAAAGGCTTATTCATTGCAAATAACTATTTTTAACAACATAAAAGGTTGTTTTTCATCGACTGGAATGCACAGGAATCAAATTGAATACTGCTGTGAGAAGACAGTTGTTGTTAAGTGCTGCCGTCAAGTCGGTTCTGACCCATAGCGACTCTGAACAGGGTTTCCCAGGGTGTAAATCTTTATGGGAGCAGAAAGCCTCATATTTTTCCCACGGAGCAGCAGATAGTTTCAAACTGCTGACCTTGCGGTTTGCAGCCCGATTCATAACCACTATGCTATCAGAGCTCCTTCAGCCAAAACAAGAACATGTGGGACAGACCATCAATGGCTCATTTGCAAGTTTAGGCTATGGATGAAGACACATTTTTAAAGAACACCAGAGTCAATATATGACCTTGGATATATTTCACTTGAATTTAGAGACCATCTCAAGAGCAACTCTGATGCATTAGACACTAATAACCAAGGACCAGAAGAACTGTGGGATGACATCAAGAACATTACTCAGGAAGAAAGCAAAAGGTCATTTAAAATACAAGAAAGAATAAGAAATAAAATGAATGTGATAAGAGACTGTGAAATTTGCTCTTGTAAGTAGAGAAGGTATAGCAACTGGAAAAAAATGATGACAAAAAAGAGCTAATATACAAAGACCTGTAGTTAGAAAGGCAGGTGGGGAAAAACATACTCAGCATTTCGCAAGCTGAAAGAACAGGAGGGGAAAAAAATCCAGCCTTAACTTGCATTATTGAAGGATTCTAGGAGCCCTGGTATCATAGTTGATTACAAACTGGGCCGCTAACCACAAGATTAGCGCATGCCACTCTCCTGACTAACAAAATGGAGACAACAACTGTGCCCATACAGTCCAGCTACAATAGTATCCTCTGAAACCCTATGCACTGGCAACAGCCAACACCATCTGTTATACCCTGGATCAATGACAAGAATCAACATCAGCCAATCCATGCAAATCTGAGCTACATGAAGGGCGAACAGGGAGTGGGGTACATACTTACCATCTCTAATTGCACCCCCAAGAGGTAGTTGTTGACTGCCTAACAGCACACCAAAGTGTAAACATCAATTACATACAAATATGATGAATCCAAAATGTCTCAGAAGCAACATACAATTTCCATTCACATGAAGTAATAAGACAGACTGGCTCAATCAAGTGACCAAGATGCAGAACTTGAAAAAGTTTTATGTAAAAGGGTCATTGGAGCTAAAAAGGAAATGACAGTGTGATGCTTTTGTTGTTGTCAGGTGCCATCAAGTCAGACCTGACTCATAGCGACCCCATGCACAGCAGAAGGAAACAATGTCCAATTCTGGGCCAACCTCACTACCGCTGCCACACTTGAGCCCATCAGTCCTGCCACCTGGCCAATTCATCTTGTTGGGGGTTTCCTCTTTTTCTCTGACCCTCCATCTTACCAAACATGCTATCCTTCTCCAGTGACTGTCCCCTCCTGACAATATGTCCAAAGTATGAGAGATGAAGTTTAGCCATCCTGGCCTCAAAGGAGCACTCTGGCTGCACTTCTTCCAAAACAGATCTATTGGTTCTTTTGGCAGCCTATGGAACTTCTAGTATTCTCCTCCAACACCACAATTCAAAGTCATCAATTCTTCTACGATCTTCCTTACTCACTGTCCAGCTTTCACATCCATATGAGGTTATTGAAAATACCATGGTTTTGGGTCTGGCGCACCTTAATCCTCAAGCTGACATCTTTGCTCTTCAACATTTTAAAAAGTTCCTGTGCAGCAGATTTGCCTAATGCATTATGTAGTCTGATCTCTTGACTGCTACTTCCATGAGTATTTGTAGCTGATCCAAGAAGAATGAAGTCCTTGACAACTTCAATCTTTTCTCCATTGATAAGAATGTTGTTTATTGGTCCAGTGGTGAGGATTTTTGTTTTCTTGACATTGAGATGTAATCCATACAGAAGGCTGTGCTCTTTGATCTTCAACAGTGAATATTTTAAGTCCTCTTCACTTTCAGCAAGCAAGGTTTTATCATCTGCATATCACAGGCTGTTAATGAGTCTTCCTCCTATCCTGATGCCACATTTTTCTTCATAGAACCCAGCTTTTCGTATTATTTGCTCAGCAAAAGGTTGAATAAGTATGGTGAAAGAACACAACCTTGTCACACACCTTTCCCAATTTTAAAACATTCAGTGTTCCCATGTTCTGTTCGAATACCTGCTTCTTGGTCCAGGTACAGATTTCTCATAAGTATAATTAAGTGATCCGGAATACTCATACTTCGCAATGTTGTCCATAGCTTATCATGATCCACACAATCGAAAGCCTCTGTGTTGTCAATAAAGCATAGATAAACATCTTTCTGGTATTCTCTGCTTTCAGCCAAGATCCATCGGACATCAGCAATGATATTTCTCGTTCCATGGCCTCTTCTGAATCCAGCTTGAACTTTGGAAGTTCTCTGTCAATGTATGATTGTAGCCATTTCTATATTACCTTTAGCAAAACTTCACTCGCTTGAGATATCAAAGAGATTGTCTGATGATTTCCACATTCTGTTGGGTCACCTCTCTTTGGAATGGGCACAAATATGGATCTCTTCCAATCATTCGGCCAGACAGCTGTCTTCCAAATTTCTTGGCAGAGATGTATGAATGCCTCCTGTGCCGCCTCACTTTCTTGAAAGATTTCAATTTGTATTCCATCAACTCCTGGTGCCTTGTTCTTTGCCAATTCCTTCAATGTACTTTGGACTTCCTCCCTGAGTATCGTTGGTTCTTGATCATTTGGTACCGCTTGAAATGGTTGAACATTAACCATTTCCTTTTGGTACAATGACTCTGTGTATTCTTTCCATATTTTTTGATGCATTCTGCATCAATCAATAATTTGCCCAAAGAATCTTTCAATAAAGAAAGTCATGGCTTGGATTTTTTCTTCAGTTCCCCCAACTTGAGAAACGCTGACCGTATTCTTCCTTTTTGGTTTTCTGATTCCAAATCTTTGCATATTTTATTATAGTATTTGACTTTATCTTCTTGAGCTGATCTTTGAAATTTTCTGTTCAGCTCTTGGACCGTCTCATTTTTTCCATTTGCTTTAGCATCTCTACTCTGGAGAGCAAGTTTCAGAGTCTCTTCTGACATCCATTTTGACCTTTTCATTCTTTCTTGTCTTCTTAATGACTTTTTGCTCTCTTTATATATGATGTTCTTGATGTCATCCCACAACTCTTCTGGTCTTCAGTCTTTAGTGTTTAATGTATCAAATCTGTTCTTGAGATGGCCCCTAAATTCATGTGGGATGTACTCGAGATGAAATTTTCATTCTCATGGACTTGTTTTCGTTTTTTTTCAGCTTCAGTTTGAATTTGCATATGAGTAATTGATGGTCTGTTCCACAGTCTGCCCCTGGCCTTGTTTTTACTGATGATATGGAGCTTTTCCATCTTCTCTTTCCACAGATGTAGTCAATTTGATTTCTGTGTGCTCCATCTGGCGAGGTCCATGTGTATAGTTGTCTGTTATGCTGTCTAAAGAAGTTATTTGAAATAAACAAATCATTGGTTTTGCAGAATTCTATCATTCGTTCTCCAGCATCATTTCTATAACCAAGGTCATACACTTAGGTAACTTCAAATGACTGACAGAAAGGTCAAGGAAAACAAGGAAGAATACAGGAAAATACTACAGGAACAAACAAAATAGATAAAGGATTTGAGATAATATAAAACCTGCAAATAATAATCCTGATCATTAATGCTAAAATTTCAGAAATGGGTAATTTATTGAAAGGGCATAGGAGTAGATCTGAATCAATGGAAGCTCAGTTTAGTGAACTTGAAGATAAATCTCTCAATAAAGGTAAACTAGAAGAAAATCAGAGAAAAATCCAAAGAAAGTGTTAAAGAGCCAAGATATCAATTTAAGGACCAAGGTGCACCTAACCCAAGCCATGGTATTTTCATCCATATCATATTCATGTAAAATTTAGAGAATGAATAAGGAAGACAGTAGAAGTATTGTGTATTTTGAATTATAGTGTTGGAGAAGAATATTAACCACACTATGGACTGCTAGAAGAATAAACAAATCTGTATTGGGAGGATACAACCAGAATGCTCTTTAGGGGTAAGGTTGGCAAGATGTCGTCTCTCGTACTTCGGACACTTTATCAGGATGGAACAATCCCTGGAAAAGGACATTATGCTTGGTAAAATCAGTGATAAAACTGGAAGACGTCCAACAAGATGGAGTGGTACTGTGGCAGCAGCAATGGGCTCAAATGTAGGAACAATAGTGAGGATGGTGCGGTACAGGGCAGTGTTTTATTCTGTTGTGTATAGTGTTGGTATGACACAGAACCAACTTAGTGGCACCTATCCACACAAATTCCTGTTTGGTAATTTCATAAAATTTCAAAATGCATCGATACCTGTTGCCATAGTTTTAAACCAGAAGAAGAACAGAGGGAGTTAATAGCATTCTCTTTGTTTCCATATAGCACTTTTCTTTTTGTAGTAAAGCTCTGAAAATAAGGAACTATCTCTCCACGCACACTTTGAGTGCTTTGATGTCCAGATTCTCATTTTCTTTTTTTTGTTGTTGTTGTTTGTTTGCTCTCCTCTCCTACTACACAGAAGAGTTCCTGCAACATAGTAAATAACCAACAGTGTTTTCAAAGACATAAATAAATACTAAGGTACACCAGGTCAAGTGATTCTCAAAAAAGTTTGGATATCTGAAATAGAACTTTTGGAGGTATACCAGTTATTAGTAAAATTAAGTCTTAGGTTGTTTTTTTGTTTTTTGTTTTTTTGTTTTTGCTTTTGTTTGTGTATCAACCATATCATTAATGACTTTCAATGATATTTAAAGAGAAGTGAGAATAGAAGTTTTTTGTACGTGTGAAACAGTTTGAATATCTTACTTTGATTGCTTCATATATAATTTAACAACATTAAATCTGTTCTAGACCATTCAGCTTAATTTTAATAGGAACAATTTTTTACCTTAAACTTTAGTAGTACATATAATAGTTTAAAATATAACAATAAATACAAGTGGCATGCAGAATGAGGGAGTAAGTAAAATAGCCCTTAGAAGCATAAAATTCATTTCTTGGAAATAAACTTACATATGTTCTGTAAATAATTCTATGTCTTCAAAGATTTCCATATAGAAGTAGAAGCCTCAGTTTGATCAACATGTTGAAAGAATATTGTTTTAGTATTCATCAGTGAGGTAGCTCATAACAGACCCTGCTGCGATTAAAGGAAACATTGAGTAAATTATTGATGTGATACTCAAAATCTGGGCTGTTCACATGCTTGACTGCAAAGACACTCCCCTTCTGCAGAGTATTTCAGTTATAATGAAAACTGACTCAACAACTCCCATTTCCTAGTTTTTGCTCCTGTTGTTAACTGTGATCAAGTCAGTTCCAACTCATAGAGACCCTGTTATCAGTGATCAGTCCACTGCTTATACTGTGTAACCACATCAGAACTTCTTCTAGTTTCTAGAGAGTGGAAAACAAAAATACGAATTGCAAGGTGTGGTTGACAAGTCATTACAATACCTAAAACATTGGGCGGTGGACCATCAAACCCGTTTCCTCTAGCACTAGTCTGAAGCTGAAAGAATTCAACACTTCCAGCCAAAAACACAGTTAGAAGAGAATAACTTTTCACTCTCACATCAAGAAAGTAATTTGCCAACTTGAAGACACTATTTCGAAAATACCTAAAATAAAATAGATTTATTTGTACGTTAAATTTGTTTTATTATTGTTTTGCCTTCTCTTAGACTATGTTCCCTTGTAAATCTCAGTAATCATTCTTAAGTCACCTTTCTGAAAGACACAGGTATAAATGTCGCCCATAAGAACGAGGCTAGATGATAGGCAAGTGCAATAATCCTCCCCAATATTATTTGAAAACATATCTTCAAATGCTTTGTTTCCTCTCAATAGTCACTCTAGGAGAAAATTGATAGCGCAACCTCGGATTTCTTTGAACTTTCTGGATTTAAATTTTATTAACTTAGTAGGTTTATTTTATAAAACAGGTTTAAATAAAATAATCTATTTTTAAATCTCCTCTGATTAAAAATTGTATTGGGATTGCACGGTAGTAGCCATAATCAAGACACATAGTTAGACCTTGATAAGACAGTTATGGGAGTCCTGGTGTGGTACCATACTGCTACCCTATGTACAACAAAACAAAACTCTACCAGGTCCTGTGCCATTCTCACAATTATTTCAGCCCATTGCTGTTGACACAACGTCCATTCATCTCGTTGCAGGTTTCTTCTATATCACTGACATTCCGTTATGGATGATGCCATTTTCCAGGGTCTGGTTTTCCTGATTGCATGACCACAATATGAGTACTGTGCTGTAGGATGTTGTGAACATGTAATCTCATCACTTAATTGTCAATCGGTCTAGTGGAAATTTTATTATGGCTTGTTTTCAGTAAATTGATCTAAGTACTCCAGTTTTCCTTAACTGACTTACTCTGTTCTGATCATTTGTTGTAGCGATTTTGCCTTGGCCTGATTTCCACAATCTAGGAAACACTATGTTTCATCTCCACTTTGGCAAATAATATCATTTTTATTGTTATTTGCTATCAAGCTGATTTCTACTCATAGAGACCCTATGTAAAACAGGATTAGGTACTGCCAGGTCATGCCCCATCCTCAAAGTCATTTGGTACAGACACTCTGTCAGTCCATCTCACTGAGGGCCTTCCTCTTCTTTACTGCTCCTCCACTTTCCTAAGCATGCTATGCTGCTCCAGGGATGGGTCCCTTACAACATGTCCAAAGTATGTGAGACTAAGTGTGACCATCCTTGCTTCTAAGGAGCATTGTGACAAACAATACACACTGTCTTTTCTTCCAATCAAGAGCTTCATTGTACCTTAGTTATCCATCATAAAAAAAAA
>NW_006408539.1:27899067-27912220 GCF_000296735.1 Chrysochloris asiatica
TATTGATGTAATCAAAATTTATGTAACTGTTTAAATGAATGAACAATTATACTTCAAATTTATTGTAACAAAAAACCTGGCACTATATTTATGAGCTTTCAAGCGCTATTCCATTTCATTATAATTATACGGTTTTACTTGAAATTGTATTGTTTTTCTTCAATTTTTTTTTTTTCTAATTCAGGAGTTGCTTCATAACCATATTCATTTAAAATATCACATATATGAGTAAGCCCCAACTACGTTCAAGCTAAACCATGGATACCAATTAGAAATGAGTTCTCAAATTATGCTCAAATGTGTAATCTACTCCTAGGTGTCTAGTTTCCTTTTCCCCGTTTAATCCTGGGTTTGAAAGTTGCCAGTAATACCACTTCCAGGATAAACTTTGTTGAGATCAATGCCACTGAGAAAACGTGTTTTTGTTGTTGTTAGATGCCATGGCACTGTAGGATAAGCAGTGGACCAGAAGGTCATTTTAACTACAAGATCAGCAGTTCAAACTCACCAGCCACACCTTAGAAATCCTATACAGGGCCACTATGAGTCAGAACCAACTCAATGACATTTAACAACAACAACAGGTGTCATAGATTTGGTTCTGATTGATACTGATTGCATGTACAACAGAACGAAACACTGTCTGGTCCTATGCCCTCCTCACAATCTTCCTTATGTTTGAGTTCCTTCTTGCTACCAGCCTGCCAGTCATGACATCAAGAGTCTTCCTATGTCTCTACGACCCTCCATTTTACTAAGCATGATGTGCTTCTCCAGAGACTGCCTCCTGTCCCACAATAACACGTCCAAAGTAGGAAAGAGGAAGGCTCACCATCCTCCCTTCTAAGGAACATTCTGGCTGTACTTTTTCCAAGGTAGATTTGTTTGTTCTTCTAGCTTTCAAAGGTAATTCAGTTTTCATTGCTAGCACCATAATTCAAATGCATCAATGAGTCTCCACATCCCTTATTTATTGTCCAACTTTCACACATCTATGAGACAATTGAAAATACTTTGACTTGCATCAGGTGCACCTTAGTCCTCCAAGTGAACTCTTGGCTCTTTAACACTTTAAAGAGGTCTTTTGCAGCAGATTTGCTTACACATGTACTGACGTTATTACAGAGTTACAATAAATTAAAATTATTTCCTAATAAACATAATCATGGTTGTTATTGTTAAGTGCCATCAGGTCTGTTCCAACTCATAGCGACCCTGCATGGGGCTTCCAAGGAGTGACTAGTGAATTTGAACCGCTGACCTTGTGGTTCAAACCAACCTTGCAGTCCAGTACATTATCTCACAGTGACACAAAACCCCAAACCGTGGCTCTGTTACTGTTATTTTCCTGACATACTAATCTCCACTGTTTATAGTACAGGCAGAACTCAGATATTGCAGGTTTGGTTTCATATTTTCACAATACAAGGATGATCACAACAAAGAAAGTCACAGGGATATTTTGGCTTCCAAGTGCACGTAAAAGTTATGCTCACTCTATATTGTAGTCTATTAAGTGTGTAATAACATTATGAAAAGTTTTGAAATATTGCAAGAATAACTAAAAGGTGACCCAGTGACATGAATTGAGCTCATACTGTTGGAAAAATGACACCGATAGATTTGCTTGACACAAGGGTGTTGTAAAAAAGAAAGAAAGGAAAAAGGCAATAGCAGAAGGTATGTCTGTACTGACTTTCAATGAATACACTCAGTGTCCTTAATGGTCAACCAGTGACCGTTGTCTATTCCTGTCTTCAGCATTTAAGATAAATACTTTTGGCATTCAGTGTCCCAGATGGAAATATAATGCATGCAAATGATCTACAAAAAAGGACTTCATTAAGTGACTATTTCCTTGCCAGTCTAAGAGAAAAATCTAAGGATGTCAGCATGGAAGCAACTTCATGAAGACATTACTACCCTCAAGAGTTCAGAGAAAGAGGTAGGATGCACTGTCACTGGAATTCAGAGTTGTTATCTGGGAACTGCAATTTTAAAGGGAACCCTGGTAGGGTAGTGGGCTCAAACCCACCAGTTGTTCCAAAGGAGAAAGATTAGGCTTTTGTTTCCATAAAGATTTGCAACCTCAGAAACGCTATACAGGGCCACTGTGAGCCTGAAGTAACTCAACAGCATGTAGCAGCTGCAGCAAAAACTCATGTCAGATCCCTTCATGGAAAACTGGTTAGACATTCAACAGTTAACAGAAGGCTAACAATCTGAAGCCCCTCAGAGGTGCCTCGGCATAAAGGCCTGGAGATCTGCTTCCAATAGATAACAGCCTTGAAAGCCTTATGCAGCACAGTTCTTCTCACAGAATCAACTTGATGACAGCTGGTTTGTTATTTGCATTTTGACCCCTTCTAGCTGGGTTCCTATTTGTCTGACTCTCACAGCCACAAAAGTCACTTCTTCACCAAGTGATGGAATGAAGAAGTCAATCCAGTCTCAAAACAGTCACTCTTTACCAAGTGATGAAATAAAGAAGTTCAATCCAGGCTCAGAACAGTCACTTCTTCACCAAGTGATGGAATGAAGAAGTCCAATTCAGTCTCAAAACAGTCACTCTTTACCAAGTGATGAAAGGAAGACGTCCAATCCAGTCTCAAAACAGTCACTCTTTACCAAGTGATGAAATGAAGAAGTCCAATCCAGTCTCAAAACAGTCACTTCTTTACCAAGTGATGGAATGAAGACGTCCAATCCAGTCTCAGACTCAGCCTCAAATTCTGGGGTCTTTGAGTTGGTACTGAGTTGGCCATCAGATCCAAATAGAGCCATTAAACCACACCTAGTTTTAAGTCTGTACAGATACCACACAGAGGCATAGGGAGACAGTAATCAGAGGAAATACTTGTCCCTTGCAATTCTGAACCTCTATAGAACTGATTCCATTATCATAGCACCAGTGGGAAAAGAATATGATGAATGTGAACTGGCTTTGCATGAAACCCACACATCACTTCTGATCACATCTCCTAAGGCAAAGCACATGACACACTTTTACGTCCCAGGACAAGACACATCCAAGAAGGAGGGAGGACTAGAAATTCTGTATAACTATCAATGATAACTAAAGATCTCTGGCACAACAATCAAGTGCTTGACTGCTAGCTGAAAGGTCAGTCATTCAAACACACCAGTCACTCCATGAGAAAAAGAAGTGATGTTCTACTTATGTAAAGATTTACAGGTTTGAGGAAAGACTTAAAGATGGCAGACTGGGCAGAAAAGCTGCACAGACCATCTACAACAAAGATACAGGAAACCAAGTGAAGCAGATGCTGAGGACAGTCTTGTAACCTAGTGCTTCATATGATGGGATAGTGAAGTGGATTGAATGCGTATTAAGAGAGGAAGCTCAAAAACAACAACAAAAAAGGAGGAAGACTTATGACCTGTGCCATCTGATCAGACATGGAGTGGCCATCTTAAACTTTTGCGAGTGGCTTTAGAGACAAGATGGAGGATTGGTGGTCCATAAGCCTACTGGTGATTCACAAAGATAAAGGTTACATTACTTTCTTTTTCCCAACATTGCCCTGGTGACAGAGGTATGGCTGGCTTCTACCCAGTGAAGCTCCCACTCTCCTAGTGACCAGAGCACCATGGTGGTGAACGGCACCGTTGTGAGCCCCATCAAAGTGAGTGGGTAGCTATCAGCACCTGCCTTAGCACCTGGATCCAGGTGAGCTCTGTTCCAAACCTGCAAAGTCAGCCCTGCTCAGCCCTGGACAGGCCCTAACCAGAAGCAGCAACTAAACAGACACTGGGAAATGGAGACAGGAGATGTGTGCTGTCACCAGGTGTGGAGTACCCATCTTAAACTTCCTCAGGTGGCTTTGAAGGCAGACGGTGGTTAGTTATGCAGAGGTAAACTGCATACTGGCAGAGAGGAAGGTGTGAATTATTTCTTGTACCCCACATGACCCTGCTGACCACAGGTTTGGTCAGGCCTCACTCTTATGCACTCCCAGCAAACCTCCTGCTCTCTGGGCAGGTGGAGTGGCAGAGTGGTCAGCTGCACAGTAATGATCTGCAGCAAAGTGAGTTGGTATCTGGAATCACCATGTCTTGTACCTGGAATCAGGCAGAACCTGCTCCAGACCTACAGAGCTGATTCTGGGCAGCCCTGGGCTAGTGGAATCCTTGCCCTCAACTGCTATTGGGGATGGAATTACCCTGATCTCTCAGCTGCTTTAAGGATGGAAGTACCCTGATGCCCCAGCTGCTTTGCAGTGTGCACTACTTGGATACTTCGGAATTCAATGTCCAGAACAGATACCACCTAGGCCTATAGAAACCCCATGTAGGGCTGGGAATGTCTATATGGCATCTCATCCTTTGTCCACTCACCATGTGACTTCCTTGGCTAACAGGGGACCCCAGAATAGTCTTCAGTTTGTATCTGGTGCCACAGGATAAGCACTCCATCTCAAGACAGTTCAAGCACACCATCTGCTCCTCGGAAATCTTATACAGGGTCACTAAGGGTCAGAACTGATTCCAAGGCAATTAACACCAGTAACAATGCATCAAAATCAACTCTATGGCAGTGAGTTTGGATTAAAAAAATATATCAGCAAACAAACAAAATAATAATATATGATAGATTTATTTTTCAAAGTACATAAGGATCATTTTATAATAAAGATCCATAAAATGGCCTCAGTTTGAGGGAAGACTCTAACTAGTTAGATATTAGTAGAATGCATTGCATAGACTAGTTGAAAGAAAATGATCTCATACAGGATACCAGAAACATAGTTTTGGGGAAAACCACCATATGATTAAAAACACTATGGAATTGCTTTCCTGAACTACTTCAAAATGGCCCCAAACATAACATTTGAAAACACAAACCCATACACGCATTCACATCTATATGCATATACTGGTAAATCCACAAGAGCTGGGTGTAGAAAATCATTCAGATACAAGAACTGTAAATTGTTGGCAATTAATCATGTTGATGATTTAAGAACTACTGACTGATAGGTATTCTACTGTTTGATTCATAAGAAACTGGCAAAGGACAATGTGGAAGCATAGCAGTTTTAAACCTAGCAAACGTTAGAACTAGGGAAATTATGAAGTTTGGGAAATAAACAGACAGCCCAGCCCACTTTCAAGAATTAACTTTGGGACACTGGAATTTTTTTCTCATATTAGCATCGTTTTTAATAAACCTCGTTCAGAATCTCTCTCTGTGTAGTGATTACCTACAATAAATGAATGCTTGTTTTCTCATAGTTTTCCTGTCCTAACCTGGATTTTCCCTCAATTCCAAGTTTCACTTCACTTCCTATGGCTGTCTGATAAACATAGATTATCACCTATACTGAATTGTAAGTTCTTACAGAGTATGAATAATGTCTTTTCCAGAATGCTATAAATAATATTTTCTTGTGAATATTAGGGAGAAAGTAAAGGAAAAAAGGAAGGAAGGAAAATCTCATTTAAAGTCTGTTTACAATTATGAAAAAACACACTCATGTTGAATGCTAAAGTGAACCACTCATATATTATTATTAGGTTCTTAAAATTCTTAAGTAACAGGGTTTAATGATCATATGCAATGTTTATCCAGATCAATTTATTTTCTAAGTGTTTTATAGCCATGATGGAATGGTGACATTTCCCATGCTGATCATTTAAATTAAAATTTTCATATATTCACACACAAACAAGATAAGCTGCCTCAAATCACAGAACAAACATTAAACATTTAACTGTTCAGATATTTACCTGTGATCAGCATTTAGTGACGTTCCTCCCATGAGTCGACTGCTATCCATCAACACTTTGTCACACAGAAGGAATAAAACAGCCGGTATTATGAAGGATGAAGTTTTAAAGCAAGTAGTCAAAATAAAATGAAATCCGGATAACTCATTGTCTTTTTAAATGAACTTATTCAACAGAGAAGCAACAAGTAAATAGCTCGGTTTTGGACACTTCATATTCTATTTCTTTTATGTGAAATCTAAGTCAATAACATTAAGAATCACTGGTAAGGAAGAAGGGAATTTGTAAAGCATTGTTGAATGTGGTGGATGCACACAGTATCTGTAACAATGGACTCAAACTTACAATGACCACGAAGGCACAGGATTTGTAATTTTTTTTTTTTTTAAAGCATAGGATTGTCATCGGTCAGAGCCATTGTCATCAGTTAATGAGAATGAACAGTCCAATGATCTGATTAAAATAGGAGTTACATTTGAATATATAAATTGCCTAGTTTCTCCTTCTTTGTGTTAGACAAATCTGCTGCACACAACCTCTTTAAAGTATTCAACAGCAAAGATATCAGTTTGGGGACAAAGTTTGGTCTAGTTCCATGGCAGCACACAGACCTCAAAGACCAGCAGGTTGGCATAGACTGTGGTATTTTCAATAACCTCATATGCATGTGAAAGTCGGACAATGCGAAAGGAAGAGGGTAGAAGAATTGATGCATTTGAGTTATGGTGTTGAGAAGAATATTAAAAGTACTGTGGACTGCAAGAAGAAGAGACAAATCGTGTTGGAAGAAGTACAACCAGAATGTTCCTTAGAAGCCAGGATAATGAGACATCATCTCTCAGACTTCAGCCATGTTATTAGGAGAGAACAACCTGTGGAGAAGGACATCATGGTTGGTAAAGTGGAAGGTCAGCAAAAAAGAGGAAGACCCCCAACGAGATGGATTGACACAGTGGCAGTAACAGTGGCCTCAAGCATAATAATGACTGTGAGACTGGTGAAGGACCAGACAGTATTTTGTGCTCGAGTTGAGTTGGAATCAATTTGACATCACTTAACAAAAACAGTTCCTTCTTTAATAATTAAAAAGAACTATAAAAATTAATTTCAGCAATGTATATTATAATATGGACCTCTGGTGTAACACTGTAGGTTCAGGACAGGGCTGCAAACTACAAGGTCAGCAGTTCAAACCCATTGGCTGCTCCTCGTAAACCCTATACAGGGTTGCTATGAGTCAAAAATCGACTCAACAGCATTTGACAACAACAATAAACTATACTATAATAATAATGAGAATACTACACTATTTTTTTTTCATATTGAATTCATAAAAGCTATCATTTTCAACTGCCCACTTTCTGGGTAGATGGAAGAGATCTTTCCCCACTGGGAAAACTTTCCTAATCATTGTACTAATTTAGTCTTCATTTTATAATGGAAAATCAAGAGATACTTTGTAATGTCAATTGAACAGTAAATAAAGGGTAAAACAAATATCAAATTATAAGATAAGCAATAGAACTATAAATAATATCAGTGGTCAATATTTTAAGGATGTGGGGGAGAAAAAAGAGAGGAGGGTAAAGTAAATTAAGAAAACCTACATCTTAAAAAATAGAAAAATGATACTTTCCAATGTAATTATTGTGTTAAAAATTCATGTATTAATATATTTAAAAATAACCAGAAATATTGAGAAAAGTTAAAAGAACATGAGTGAATATAACTACAATGGAGGAAGAGTCACAGGAAACCCTAACTTTTAGTGTAAACATATGAAAATAAGTCCAAAAGTACTGCTACAAAATCATAAAACCTTTGTTAAACAAAAACACCAAACTTTAAAGTGATTGTTTCTCAACATATTCTCCATTTAGACACTTCTGAAGACAATGTTTCCATCTCTTTAACCATTTCCTCAAGAAGCCTGTAGTCCTCAATTTATTCCACAGTAAAACAGCAGTTTTGGAATCCTTGTTATTGTTGTTTAGTGCCCTCAAGTTGGTTCTGACTCATAACAACCTTGCATAGGAGCGACTGGTGAGTTTGAACCAGCGACCGTGAAGTTCTAGCCAATATTGCAGTTCAGTGTATTAACCCACAGTGTCACACCAGGACTGCAAAGGTTAGACAATGTGCTCTAAAGCATGTAGCTTGGAAGCTGCAGAGCTGGGATACAAACCTATGTGGTTTGGCTTCAAAGTCTCTTTTCTTAACCAATACACTATGTTGTCTCTACATTGGAATACTAGAGAGACTCAAATTATGATCCTTTTAAAGAAATTTTGTTTGAGTTCTGGAGACAAAGTCAATTTGAAAAGGCATCATAAGGGCTATAAGGTGCATGGCATAAGATTTCCCCCCCAAAATTATATATATTTTTCACCCTCAGTGAATAAACATGTACATTGTCATGATAGAAAACAATTAATCAGTACAATTTTCCTGACCTTTTTCTGACTAGTGAAATTTTCAATTTTCTTAAAAATTCTTCATAATAAGCCTCCTTGATTATTCTGTTTCCTTCAAGAAAATCTCTAAAGATTACTCCTTTGTACTGCAAAACCAACAACAAAAAACAGTTGTCTTCACTTTCTAAGTTGATCTCTCTGCTTTGAAATTAACTGATCTAGTAGATTCCTTTGGAAGTTACTGTTTTGATTGGTCCCTGCTATCTGGATCATGTGGTTACTAATTGGGCTTTGTACCTTAAGGTCAGCAGCTCAAAATTACCAGCTGTTCCATGGGAGAAAGATGAGGCCTTCTGCTCCCGTAAAGATTTACAGCCTCGGAAACCCTGTACAGGGTCGCTATGGGTTGGAACCGACTTGACGGCACTTACCAACAACACAACATCTGGATCATATTGATAAATCAAAGGCTTGTTCCTGAATCTATAAATGCATCTTTATTAGCTTCAGTCTTGCTTAAAAGACTGATGGAAAGATCCGTTCATTGAATCTCACACAATGAATTGAATTTCACACAATGCCTTTTGGTACAGACTGAGCTGAAATCTTGCTGAGTCCAAAATGTTCTCTTAAAATTGAAAATTCCAAACCATGTGAGATACCAACTATGGTAGCAATCATATCAGTGGTAATTCTACAATATTCCAGAAGTTTCTGGACTTCAACCTCAGTTTCTTCATTTATCAATGTTGACAGTCTTCCCTCTTGAGTCATCTTTAATATCTTCCTAGTCCTGTGGGTTAATGCGTCAGACTGCAAAGTTGTTTAAACTGCAAGGTTGGTGGTTCAAGCTCACCAGATACTCCTTGGAAACCCTAAAGAGGGTCTGAATCAACTCGACAGCACTTAACGACAACAACAACCTGCCTTAAAAGATTTGACCCAACTAAAAGGTATCGTGTTTTTTATATAACTTTCCCATAAACTTGCTGCAAAACTTGGATGATTTGAGATATTCACTTGGGTTTTGTTAAAATTTTGATATTAGTCCCTGACCTCAAAATTATTATTATTTTTTTTTCATAAGACAAAAAAATATCACTTTGTTTTTTAAGGTATCCCAATATAACTAAGACATGTTACTGACAAAACATGTCTGAAACCATCCACTGATTGGAGAGAAATTTTTGAACACGTTTTCCTTGGAATAAGCCTGTGGTTCTGTGAGATGGAATCCTAGTGGCCATCCTTTCTGACTTACCCTCATATATTCAATATAGTATTTGAAAATTCTATATGTTTCCCAATTTGCATGCCTTACTTTCATAGAAAATAAAGACATTGGTTACAAAATAAAGTGATGCCTACTGCCCTCGGTACATTTTCTCCATTTATTTTCTTGTTTCATGTAAACATCTATTGCTTTATAACTTTGAAAGAAGCACATTTTACAAAAATCACAATGCAGCTAAAAATGCTTACATAGTTTTAATCTCATTGGGTTTGAAGACAGATCCAGCTTTTTAAATTGATTTTTTAAATTATTATTGATGCGTAGGTACCCAACTGATCTTTGACTGTATTGCATTGCATGATATTCTGTGCATTGTCTTCTTGCATTCTTCTAGTAGAAGAGAGAAGCAGCCAAGGTAATTAAAATATGCATAAATCAAGAAAGAAACAAAAACAGCAGCTGAGATAAAGGTGCCCATAGGAGTTGGAATGATATTGATGCCAAGGTTGGTCCAGCTCCATGCCAGCACAGACCTCAAGACCAGCAGGTTAGCATACACCATAAGGTATCACTCAAGGACATTTTCTAAGTGTCTGGGATTAGAAATATGGTTTATTTTAGAGTTTGTTGTTTGCTTCTTCAATTTTTCCTTTTTTATTAGATCAGAAAGTTTATAACATAATGAGGGGAGAGAAATCTAACATTCAAATTTATGGTCCTTTAGTAAAAATTTGTTTAATTCCTATTATGTGACAGCTACACTTCTATGTACTCAGGATGCTTTAATGAACAAAGCAAGTAGAGACCCCAAATACATAATAAATCAAAATGAACTAAGGCGGCTTTTTTGATAATTTAAAGTCAAATTATTATGCTGTTATTGGATTTTCCATCAACATTCACTCACTTATACTAAACTTATTGTTAGGTGCCATCAAGTTGTCTCTGACTTGTATTAAAAATACCATGGGCCTCCAAGAGAACAAATAAATCTGTGTTGGAAAAAGTACAGCCAGAATGCTCCTTAGAACCCAGAATGGCCAGACTTCATCTCTCACACTTGGGACATATTGTCAAGAGGGACCAGTCCCTGTAGAAGGACATCATTCTTGGATGGCTTGTAGGGTCAGTGAAAAGGAGGAAGACCTCCAACGGGATGGATTGACACAATGGTAGCAGCAATGGACTCAAGCATAGCGATGATTGTGAGGTTGATGCAGCACTGGGCACTGTTTCGTTCTGTTCAAAAGTTCCATATTTATGCCCATTTCAAAGAAAAGTGACCAAGAAAATGCCAAAATTATTGAACAATAGCATTAATATCACATGCAAGTAAACATTTCTTAAGTAAAATTTTTAAAAAATGACTGCAGCAGTCATTGACAGGGACTGTCAGTGGTTCAAGCTGGATTCAAATAAAACATAGAATGAGGATATCACTGCTGACATGAGATGGATTTTGGCTAAGAGCAGAGAAGACCAGAAAGAAGTTTGATTGTGCTTTACTGACTACATAATAGCTTTCAACCATGTGAATCATAATAAGCTCTGGAAAGCATTGCAGAGAATTAATATTCAAAGACAATTATTTGTGTTCATGAGCAACATGTACATAGACCCAGAGGCAGTTGTAAATCAGAACAAAGGGACACTAAATGGTTTAAAATAAGGAAAGTTGTGTATCAGGGTTGTATTCTTTCACCATACTTATTCAACCTGTATGCTGAGCAAATAATACGAGAAGCTGGGTTCTTCGAAGAAAAATGTGGCATCAGGATTGGAGGAAGACTCATTAACAACCTATAATATGCAGATGATACAACTTTGCTTGCTGAAAGTGAAGAGGACTTAGAACATTTACTGATGAAGATCAAAGAGCACAGCCTTCGGTATGGATTACATCTCAATGTAAAGAAAACAAAAATCCTCACCACTTGGCCAATAAACAACATTCTTATCAACAGAGAAAAGATTGAAGTTGTCAAGCACTTCATTCTTCTTGGATCAACTATCAACACTCATGGACGCAGCAGTCAAGAGATCAGACGACGTATTGCATTGGGAAAATCTGCTGCAACAAGCCATTTTTAAAGTGTTGAAGAGCAAAGATGTCAGCTTGAGGACTAAGGTGCGCCTGACCCAAGCCATGGTATTTTCAATAACCTCATAAGGATGTGAAAGCTGGACAGTGAATAAGAAAGACCATAGAAGAATTGATGCCTTTGAATTATGTTGTTGGAGGAGAAAACTAAAAGTTCCATGGGCTGCCAAAAGAACCAATAGATCTATTTTGGAAGAAGTGCAGCCAGAGTGCTCCTTAGAGGCCAATATGGTCAAACTTCATCTCTCATACTTTGGACATATTGTCAGGAGGGAACAGTCGCTGTAGAAGCATATCATGCTTGGTAAAATGGAGGGTCCGAGAAAAAGAGGAAGACCCCCAAAGAGATGGATTGGCCAAGTGGCAGCATCGATGGACTCAAGTGTGGCAGTGGTAGTGAGGTTGGGCCAGGATCGGACATTGTTTCATTCTGCTATGCATGGGGTCATTATGAGTTGGTTCCAACTCAATGGCACCTAACAACAACAACATTCAATCTGTAAACTGAGCTTATATATGAAGAAGAACATGCCATCAGAATTGGAGGAAGACTAATTAACAACCTGCAATATGCTGATGATACAACCTTTCTTGCTGTAAGCAAAGATTAGATAAAATTCTTACTGATGAAGCACCCTTTGCATGAGTGCTTCCTATGATCAGGCATATTGGCATTGTTGTTAAGTGCCGTTGAGTTGGTTCTGGCACATAGCAAACTTGTATATGGTTTCTGAGGAGTGACTGATGGGTTTCAAATGCTGACCTTCAGCTCAAACTGACCTTGCAGTCCTGCGCATTATCCTGCAGAGCCATGGGAATTAGAAATTATATGTTCTATATTAAGAAAAGTAAATGAAAAAATATAAGAGAATGTACAGAACAATAAATTAAGTTTCACATTTACCAATATATGAAAGAATTTGTGCTCTGGGAGTAAATAATTTTTCTTTGCTTGTACTTGAAATATTTATGATAGGGTAATTATTCCTTTGTCAAACTTTTAGTTTATAGATTGGCAACAATCATCTTACTTTAATAGGTTAATGCAAATGTACTATAATTCAGATAATTCAACTAGCTTTAGAGACATTTGCCAAAATATATGTAGACTGAACATTTATGAGATAGAAAATGTAGCAATAAGTATCTATCTCTTTTTTTATTAAAAAAAATTTATTGTAAATGGAGTGAAAGTTTACAGGTCAGATCAACAGTTTTACATTCAACAAATAATTTTGTTTCATCACAATGATTATAATCCCTTCCATGTGCCATCAGTTAACTGTATTTCTCTATATTCATTGTAGCTCTTTTTTTTTTTTTTTTTAATACTCAGGTATATATAATAATTTAAACCACCAAAGTGCACATTCTTCAAGTCTGCCTCCTGGCCACCAGCTCTCAGTCCCTCTAATTCCACGAATGTAGAGTCCTTAGCTGCTCCTTCTCTAGATCCTAGTCCTGTTTCTGGACTGTAAGATTAACTATTCCCCCCGTTTCTGTTACAAAACTTCTACCTTTACAAGTGAGACAGTAGCCATTTGTTATGATAACAGTTACTCACTATTGAATCATGAGAATCTTATCCCCACTTCTTTTCAACAGACCCATCTAGACAAGATGAAAACAATTCAGCAGGAATTCTATCTTTCC
>NW_006408539.1:27912920-27915663 GCF_000296735.1 Chrysochloris asiatica
CCATTGATAAAAATGTTGCTTATTGGTCCAGTGGTGAGGACTTTTGTTTTCTTTACATTGAGATGCAATCCATACTGAAGGATGGATTCAGTTGCCCATCTAAGTTGTGTGTCCCGACCTACCCTGTATACAGAGGGAATAGCATCAATACTTGATGTGAAGACTCCTTCCCTCTCTGTTGGTATTTTGAACTACTACATCCATGAGTTTGGAGTCCTGGTGTAGTGCTATGGGCTAATGTGCCAGACTGCAAAGCCATTTGAAGTGTAAGGCCAGCCATTCAAGATCTCCAGCCACTCTTTGAAAGCCCTATACAGGATCTTTATGGGCCAGAACTGACACAATGGCACTTAACAACAACAACATCCATGAGTATAGGTCAAGTTCATCAAATTGTAGCAATTTACCCTTGTTTCCTTTATCTTTTTTTTTTTTTTTAATCATCCTCTAGTCAAGTTCTGATTATCAAGCCATTGAGGCTAGGTCAAATGACTACTCTCTGCAAGTATGGGTATTCCTGTGTGTCTCCTCTCACTGAAGAGCTACTGGTAGGCTTGAACCTCTGACCTAGTGGTTCAAAACAAGTTTGCAGTGAAACACATTCACCCACAGTGCCATATCAGGACCCTGATAATATGGTACTTACCTTAAATTTCAGACAAGTATGTAACTTTGTGATCAAAATATCTACAATTATAGGAAATTCACCACTTTTATCTTTATCTTCACCTTCATTTTTCCTTTCCCATAATCTTTCCTCATTTGAAATGACAGCTATTCAATTTCTCCTGGACATAGGGATAATACTCCTGAGCATAATCTTTCAAATCCAGTTTACAATATTTTCCCAATAAGCACATCATTGAAGAAATATCAGTGACTAATAGCTCTTAAAAATTATGTTGTTAAGATAAATTTTGTTAAGATACTATTTCTGAATGGTATAGCAACCAGAAGTGACTTTCCTAATGCTGACTCATGAAAAAAAAAGTGAAAGATAGATTAAGTGCACTATATACATTGATTTTTTTCTCATAAGAAATCATATATATGACCATCTGTAGGTAATTTAAGCAACCTTTCAACAAAATAGCAATAACAAATAGATTCTCCTCAGTGGTGGAACTCTAAAGGTTTTGTTCTCTATTACCTACTTAAATGCATTACCTGGGGGGAAATGCATAATTTAATATTAAGATAAGTACAAACGCAGATTTCAAATAAATTATGAGCCTGATTCCTGAAAATCTATGCCAAGAAAGCTAATGAAGTTGAGGATTGAAGTCCCCTGGAGCACTGTAGTTACCAGAGCTTGGGTTCCAACAGTCACTTGTTGCTATTTCTCCTCGACCTAACTCCAGGGAGTTCCATTGTGTCCCGATTCCCCCACCCCCTGGAAACGACAAATCAATCCCAGATGATTTGATTTTTTGACCCTTTTGAGGATAGTGCTAGACATAGGTTTGCAAGTAACCACTTGGTTCTATCCTATGCCACCAAAAACCTTGCCTCTAGGTTTGTGGCTCTTACCTCTTTGTTCTTTTGTCCTGTGTGTCTGTAGTATCATGTTTGGCAGATAGGTTACCATGGTTGCGGATATAAAGATCCAATCAGATTGCTGGGTATGTGAGGGGCTCCCCACCTCCTCTGTGGTTGGCTTGCTGTAGAAAATCAACCCTGGAAACACCAATGTCTGGGCTTCATTGCTGCCACCCAGCAGTTGTTCATTGACACTTTCTCTAACTGGCTCAACTCATTGCTGTCTTCACATCGTCTGGCTCCTGGTACCAGGGGTCCTTCCCTAGGAATAGTACTGTGCTGAGGCCTATGACTGCAACTTTTCAATACCCAGCTTAAAGGGATTCTGTGGAAGACTGATGGTAAGATTGTAAAGTTGTTTTAAGGGAATTGGAGTGGCCTGTAGGCGCAAAATGTAGAAGTTTCCAAAATGTCTACTTTTGCATGTATTGCCATCTTAGTGATCACTTTTGCATGTGCTGCCAATTTGCCTTCCTACATTGCCGAACCCCCATTTCTTGCTATACCTACCATAGCCTTTTCTCAAAATCTCTCCTATGTGTTTGGGCAAAAATCTCAGTACCTCAGGACTCCCTGTCCTTCCCAAATTGTCTACCATTCTCACACAGCTGGAAGTGTCACTGGATGTAGTATTATTGTCCCTGATCATTAAGTCCCCTGTTCAAATAAACCAATGTTTCTCAGGCTGTCTCTTGGTCAGTTTATTGGTCTCTCTGTAAATACCCACAAGAAAGGATTTTCCCTTCTGGGCTTGAACCTAAACATCATGTAATACTCTTCTATTTAAATTGAGCTTAGAGTCAGTGTTCAGTTCCCTGTGGAGTGTTCTATCTATTGAAATTCAAATAGTAGTATCTTGAATTCAAATCTAAAAAACAGAGAAGTCTGGGCTAGTAGGAACAAAGGCTGATACACTTTCAGAGTTCTGAATGTCTTTGGAAAAACTTTTACAGGTAAGGCTAAGTTTGCTTGATAATATGGAATGTGTATGGTACCTAGGGCATTTATAAAGGTTGGCAGTTCTAACCCACCAGCTGTTTCTTGGAAACCTTATAAAGTGTTGTTATGAGTCAGAACTGTCTAGATTGCACTTAACAACAAAGATAACACATTTTATATATATTTAATTGGAAATTGTAAAAAGCAAAATGAAATGCATAAACATTAATATTCAAGGCATTAGTGAATCAAAATGGATAGATGT
>NW_006408539.1:27916508-27926173 GCF_000296735.1 Chrysochloris asiatica
GATCTTCATCAGTAAATAGTTTAAATCTTTTTCACTTTCAGCAGGCAAGGTTGTATCATCTGCCTATCACAGGTTGTTAATGAGTCTTCGTCCAATCCTGATGCCATGCTTTTCTCCATATAACCCAGCTTCTCGGATTATTTGCTCAGCATACAGGTTGAATACATACGGTGAAAGAATACAACCCTGTCGCAGACCTTTCTTAATTTTAAACCATTCATTGTTCCCATGTTCTGTTTAAACAACTGCCTCTTAGTCCATGTACAATTTCCTCAAGAGCACAATTAAGTGTTCCGGAATACTCATGCTTCGCAATGTTATCCATAGCTTGTAATGATCCACATAATCAAAAGCCTTGTGTAGTCAATAAAGCATAGGTAAACATCCTTCTGATATTCTCTGCTTTCAGCCAAGATCCATTGGACATCAGCAATGATATCCTTCATTCCAAGGAGCTCTGGTAGCAGGTATAAATCCTATACAGGGTCACTATTATTTGGAACCAACTGGAAGGCACTTAGCAACAACAACAACAACAACAACAACACACACAAATATACAGAGTCCTGGTGTGGCATTGTGAGTTAATGCATCAGACAGCAAAGTCATTTGAAGTGCAATGTCAGTGGTTCAAGTTCACCAGCTGCTCCATGGAAACCCTATACAGTGTTGTTATGGTTTGGAATCGACTCAAAGGCACTTAACAACAACAACATACACACATACATATAGAGATTTTGTTTAGAGAGTAAAAGAAAAGAAAACAACAAGAACAAAAATTAAGTTACCTTAGCTTTAGATTTGATACAAAATAGCATGTGCTTACTATGAGGAGATGATTGTTCCATCAAATGTCAAAGCCACATACTAACTACTCTTGCCATCTCAGTTACCATAGTAGTCTGCTTGTGGAATCCAGATGTGTTTGTGGGAACCAAGCCAATTCCATTTCATCCATGGAACTCCCTCAAGATGATCAGTGCTGAAATGTGTGCTGTCCACTCTGGTTTCTCATCTCACCTCAGTGTATGAATAAGGGCTTGAAGGGTAAATTACAATAGGCCCTTTGTAGACAAGAATGGGAGTTGGGAGGGATCAAGGTTATCTATGATGGGAGAGTCCCCGGAATTTTTGTGAAGCCATACAGAACTCTTTGTTGTATTTCAAATGTATTTAAGAAAATTATTTTTTTATATTCCTGATATTCATCTTTAAGTTTGTCATACTGTGGTGATTTGTATGTTATTGCGATTCTTGAAGCTGTGCCACTGGTATTTTAAATCTCAACAGGGTTGTCCATGGTTGACAGGTTTCAGCTGAGCACCCAGACTAAACAGACTAGAAAGAAGGAGAGACAGACTTCTGCCAAATGTTTAACCACTGAAAACCTTATGAACAGCAGTGGAATACAGTCAGATAGTACAAAATATTGAATATTGAAACATGAATAGCACCAGGATATTGTCAGATTTAGTGTGAGCAGATGAGCTCTCAGGTTGGAAGGCACTGAAAATATGACTGAGGAAGAGCTGCCTGATCAATTAAGGTAGAGTTGACCTTAATTACGCAATTCGAATGGAATGTGGAAATAATTGGATAATATCATTGTTGTCACATGCAAGAAATATTTTGCTAAAGGTAAATAAAAAGCAGCTGCAATAATACATTGATGACAGAGAGCAGACAGTGGTTCAAGCTGGATATAGATGTGAATGTGGAATGAGGGGTATCACTGCTAATGTCAGCTGGATCTTGGCTGAAAGCAGAAAATACCAGAAATAGGTTTGTTGTTGTTGTTATGTGCTGTGGAGTCAGTTCCGATTCATAGCGACTATGAGCAGGGTTTCAGAGGCTGTAAATCTTTATGGGAGCAGAAAGCCTCATCTTTGTCCCACAGAATAGCTGGTAGTTTCGAACTGCTGACCTTGCGGTTCACAGCCCTGATTCACAACCACTACACTACCAGAGTTGTGCTTTATTAACTACAGAAAGGTTTTCCATTCTGTGTATCATGACAAGCTATGGACATCATTGTGTAGAATGAAAGTTCTGTAACACTTAATTGTGCTCATGAGGAACCTGTTCATTGACCAAGAGGCTGCTGTTTGAACAGAACAAGGGGACAGTGAATGGTTTAAAATCAGAAAAGGTGTGTGCCTGGGGTGTATTCTTTCATCATATGTATTTTATCTGTATGCAGAGCATAAAACCCTAGAAGCTGGACTATACGGAGAAGAATGCAGCATCAGGATCAGAGGAAGACTCATAAACAACCTGTGATATGCAGATGATACAACCTTGCTTGCTGAAAGGAAAGAGGACTTAAAATAGTTACTGATGAAGATCAAAGACCACAGCCATTGGAATGGGTTGCACCTCAATGCAATAAAAAGAAAAATACCTACCACTGGACCAATAATTAACACCAGGATAAAAGGAGGAACAGTTGAAGTCAAAGACTTTATTTTACTTGGATCCACCATCAACATTCATGGAACCAGCAGTCAAGAAATCAAATGATGAATTACATTAGGCAAAAAAAAAAAAAATTACCAGAGAGTGCCAGAAGAACAAACAAATCTGTCTTGGAAGAAGTACAGACAGAATGCTTCTTAGAAATGAAGGCGGTTATACTTTGTCTCTCATACTTCAGACGTATTATCAGGAAGGAGTTGTTCCTGGAGAAGGACATTATGTTTAGTAAAGTGGAGGGTCAGCAAAAAAGAGGAAATCTCCCAATGAGATGGATTGGCACAGTAATGCGCTCAAGCGTAACAATGACTATGTGGTTGACGCAGGTCTGGTCAGTGTTTCATTCTGTTGATTATCAGATTGTAATGAATCAAAATCAAATTGATCAGGCAGTGTTTCGTTCTGCTGTGTGTAAGGTTGCTGTGGGTCAGTACTGACTCAATGGCACCTAATAACAACAACAACAACAACATTATTCAGGATTTCCGTGACCTAAGAAAACAGAAAGGATAGAAAAAATAAGAAAAGAATTAGGCTTCACCAAATTTTGGGGGAAAAAAATGATACAAACAGTAAGAACCTCTGGAGACTTTGTCCAACCCCTGAGAAAAATGTTAAGGCTGATAGAGAAAAAAAAGAATCATGTCAGCTTTCCTATTCACTTATACAAATAAATAAATACACATTGCAATGACAAAGTTTTACCTTTACTTTGGATTAAACTTGTGCAAGACTGTTATCCAAGGGTTTTGTGATCTTACATGACACTGTATGTCCACACACCTCTGCTCACACTGCTGACACTTGCAAAAACTTAATTTTGACTTATCAAAGCATCCTCCCTATAATCCTGGTTTTGCTCCATCGGACTCAACGTGCTTGATCCCCTGGAAGCAGCCCTTTAAGGATGACGATTCACCTCTGATGAAGAAGTGAAGGCAGGGGTGCAATTCATGGTTTGCAGCTCATTTTTAAATAACAGAATACAAAAGCTTGTTGACAGATAGGCAATGTGTATTTAGACTATGCCAGGAGATTATGTCGAAATATGATGGGTTTGTCTTTTTAAAAAGTTGATTAAAATAAAACCTCCATCCAAAGTGTGGATAATTTTTGACTCACCCTTTTGATTCCATGCAAACAACTGACAATTGTGTGGGTACTCAACATTTAAATATTAAGAGGAATAAATGATCTTTCCAGGAATGTTTTCTGTACTAAAATTGACACATGATTTTATCCTTTTTAATTTGCTTAAAACAAAAGTAAGAGTTGGAAAATAAAACGAATGAAAACTGCTTGCTAAAATCTATGAGATCAGATGATTGTTTGCTGTTGCTAAGCAACGTCAAGTTGGTTCTGACTCATAGCAATCCTGCACAGGGATTCTGAGGCTGAAAATTTTCGTGGGAGCAGTAAGCCTCATCTTTCTCCTGAGGAAGCTATAGTGGATTCAAACCACAGACCTTGTGGTTCTCATTCAACTTCAGTTTTAAGAAAAAAAAAAAAAAAATCCACAGATGTATGATGAAACAGAATTGTTTTAAAAACCCCATCATCTCTGACAATATTGCCGTGAATAAGTTGTTGAAATAAGCCAAAATATATTTCCCCAAGTTCCTTCTAGAGTAAGTCAAACAATGTTAAGTAGGATTTTAATGTTTTATTGATGAGGTAAGCATCCACCTATATAAAGCCTCTGTAAGTATGTATTAAGGAGCTCTGGTAGCGTACTGGTTATGAATCGGGCTGCGAACCTTAAGGTCAGCGGTTCGAAACTACCAGCCGCTCCGCGGGAGAAAGATGAGGCTTTCTACTCCCGTAAAGATTTACACCCTCGGAAACCCTGTACAGGGTCCCTATGGGTCGGAACCGACTCGACGGCACTTAACAACAACAACAAGTATGTATTAAAGTGATGGAGGCAAGAAAAAATCAAGACATCTTTGTTTTTTTTATTCACTGACAGCAAGGCACAGAACATGGAGGACAGTCTTGTTTTATATGTTTGTGGAGGATGGGGACATTGGACGCAAAGGTTGTTACAAACTCTAATTCTGTGAGTGGCACGGTTTTTAGAAAGAGGGGTTGTTGTTGTTATTAGTGGGAATTCCAATAAATATCACAGACTGCATTTATCACTTGCATAGATAATGAAAAGAACATTATTATGATCATCTTCCTCATGATATATGACTGGAAAAAGAGTTGGTCCATCTGGTGATGAGTAATTAAATAGGATTTGGTAACTGTCCGGTTCTTTCTCTCATCAATCCAGCCTCATTGTTAAGTGCTGTAGAGTAGGTTCCAACACAAAGTGACCCTGCATATGGTTTCCAACGTGTGTGGAAGGTTTGGGCCACTGACCTTTCTGCTAGCAGTCCAGTGTTTATTGTGTATTACCACATTAGGACTTCAATCCAATCTTAGTTCCTCCAAATGAAATGTTTCTGAGATTGAAAGAAAAAAAAAAAATCATAATCTAGGTGTACTCATTAAATATATGTTAAATCAAATCAAAGCGTGAAAAGTCTTTATCTTAGCGCTTAAAGACATTTAAGGATATTAATCGATCTTCCTGGGTTTCCCTCTTTCACTTTCATTCCTCATTGAAATTTCCCTTGGAGTTCACTTGTTTTCTATTTATCTTAACATTTTATATTTGTGTTTGCTGTTTTGAAATTTAGGTCTGAAGCTTTAAGAAGAGTATTTATACTGCAGCTTATGGTTTTATTTATTCCATTTATGATACGGCTTTGATCAATTCTACAAAATACTCTACAATTTTTTTTTTTAAATATTGTCTACCATCCATGCTTTCTTTTTCCTGTCTCTGAAACTCCTATTAGATGCATATTAAAGTTTATCATTCTTTCATCTAAACCTTTTGTGTCAGAATAATTTCTTAAGAGCCATTATTCTCAGTCATCAATTTAATACTCAGCTGAATTTCATTTAAAGTGTTACCCTGGAAGCTGTGAGAATATGTAGTTGGCAGGTTAGGAGGCGTTCCTGGAGTTCAGGTGAGAGGTTGCCAATGTCCAGATGAGAGGAAAGGAGGTGGAATGGATCAGATTCTTCATATATTTTGAAGCTATAGCAGCATGACTTACTAATTGCATGAGACATAAGGTTAAGAAGGTAGTCAAGATTACATTGAGGTTTTAACCTGAGAAACTGCAAGAATGGAATTGCCACTTGCTGAGGTGTGGAAGGCTATGAGTAGCAGATTATAGGGAAATAGACACTCAATCTCAGAGGTATTGAGTTTGCAAGTCTTGTCAACACTATAGGCTGGTGGATGTATGAGTTTGATTTGGGGGAGAAGTCTATCAATCTAGTATTGACAACAGGCTAAGCCAATATTTAAGCAAAAAAGCAGTCAGTTTTACACAATGACTCTTAAGCAAAAATGGTATAAATAGGATAGATTTAATTTTATTTATCTATTGAAACAACCAAAAAGAAAAAAAGACAGTATTATTTTTGAACCATATTCAGAGAGGTAAATAGAATTTTCAAACTAATTATGAACAAAAATTGACAGACTCAAAATTCCCAATTTCAAAATTTAACCTAAAGTTACAACGATTAAGACAATATGTGATGGGCAAAATAGGTGCATACAAATAAATGGAATTGAAAAGAATTTGTGAATATGGAGCCACAATAATATATTCATTCAACTGATATTAACAAATGAGTAAAGACGATTCATTATAGAAAGGGCAGTTGTTTCAACAAATGGTAATAGGAAAATAAGACATTCATTTGAAACAAGATCTGACCTTAATTGTATAGAGCAAAAAAGTCCAACTGGATCATATTGTAGTTATTAGGTGCCTTCCAATCAGTTCTGACTCACAGCCACCAAATGTACAGCAGAACCAAGCACCACCTGGTCCTGTGCTACCCTCACAATTGTTACACTGAAGCCCATAGCTACTTCCTCTTTTTCACTCAACCTCCACTTTACCGAGTATAAATGTCCTTCTCCACAGACTGATCCTCCCTGATAACATGTATGTCTGACATGCAAGTGATGAAGTCTTGCTAACCTTGACTGCAAGAAGCATTCTGGCTGTACTTCTTTACACACAGAACTGTTTGTTCATCTGGCAGACTATGGTACTTTCAATATTCTTCTCCCTGCCATAACTTAAATGCATCAATTATTCCAATTTTTTAAAAAACTTTTCATCATCCAACACCATCCTTATGAGACAATTGAAAACACTTAGGTTTGGCTCTTTTCTCATTTTAAACCATACACTATCTCTTTGTTCTATTTGAATGACTGCCTCTTGGTCTACGTAAAGGTTGCTCATGAGCACAATCAAGTGTTTTGGAATGACCCTTCTTCCCAGTGCTGTCCATAACTTGTCATGATCCACACAGTCAAAAGCCTGTACACAAGTAAACATCATTCTGGCATTTTCTGCTTTCAGAAAGCAGATCCATCTAACATCAACAATGATATCTCTAGTTCCACATTTTATTCTGAACCCAACTGGTGTTTCTGGCACTTTCTTGTCGATATGCTTCTACAACCAATTTTTTTTTCAGCAAAATTTTACTTGCATTTAATATAAATGATATTATACAGTGATTTCTGTATTCTGTTGGGTCACCTTTCTTTGCAAAGGGCACAAAAATGGATTTCTTTTCATCAATTGGCCAGGTAGCTGCCTTTAAAATGTTGGGGCATAAACGAGTGAGTGCCTATAGTGTTTCTTCATCAATTTGTTGAAATATTTCAATATGTATCCCAACAATTCTTGGGGTGTTTTTTTTTTTTTTTTTTGCAAATACCTTCAGTGCTGCTTAGGCTTCTTCCGTCAATCCCATTGGTTCTTCATCATATGATACTTGTTGAAATGGCTGAACACCAGCTATTTCTTTTTGATAAAGTGACTTTGTATATACATTCCATCTTCACTTCTGCACCATTCAATAGTCTCCCCATAGAATCTGTCACTATTGCAAGCTAAAGCTAGCATTTTTTCTTCAGTTCTTTCAGTTTGAAAACTGCTGAGTATGTGCTTCCCTTTTGTTTTCTAACTCTAGGTCTTCGCACATTTCATTATGATACTTGATGTTAGATCATAGGCTAAATGTAAAATGTGAAACTACAAAAAGTCTGTAAAATAAAACTTCTAAAAAGATAGTAGAGTATCTAAATTACCTTGGATTTGGAAATAATCTTTTATCCATAAGAAAGAAAATTGATAAACTTCTTTTAAATTAAAATAATCTGCTTATCAAATTACACTGCTAAGACATGGAAAACACAAGGCATAGGCTAGGGAAAATATTCACAAACCATATATATGGTAAAGAATTGTATCCAGAATAAGTGGACAAACCTCAAAACTATATTAAAAAATAGACAACTCAATTAATAAATGGGCAAAAGTGGGGACATGCATATCACCTATATGAGTGGTAAATAAGTACAGAAAAAAATGTTTTGCATTGTTTGTCATTAAGGAAATATGGTCATAAAGTCACTTTTTAAAAATGTTTCTTCTGAACCCCATTTAAATTAATATTTATTTCTGGTCCCTTAATGCATCGTGGAATCCTGATGTGATACTGCAGGATAAGCATTGGACTGCTAACCAAAAGGTCAGCTTTTCAAACCCCTGTTTCCTCACCCCTGGTCACTCCTCAGAAAGCCTACACAATATGAGTTGTAACCGACTCTTCTACACTTGACAATGTATCAAAACTAACAACACACAGTTGTGAAGTGTTTCTGACTTTCGAATCCCAAAGAACTAAACAAAATAGTGTGGTTACTTATAAGAACTGTTTCTCAAAGATAGTCAGTTGTTCTATGGCATTTATGGACTGTTTCCTGTGTCTCTAACCCAAGATATCCCGAAATTTAACTGATTCAACTGAAAGCCAAATGCATCTAAATTGCATATTTAAGTTTCCATAACTTACTGGATAGTTGCTGCTTTCACACTTCTTACAGGCATGTAATGATGTGCCTAAACTGTGCACATGAAATAAAAGAAATTTGAATAATTTATATCTAGGATAATATGTAGATGTAAAAAGATACATAGCTTATGTGTCACCGTGTTTCACTTTGAATGTTTCAGTCAATAGGAAAGAAGATGCTAAATGAGTCAGTATTGGTCTAAATATATCCTGCACTAAAGTATCGATAACATTGATATTCAATAAACAATTTAAGCTCTAAAAACAATCTATAGGATTTGTCTCTGATAGGAGAACATATAAACGTGCTTTCAGTGAATTTCAGTAAATATGTTCCTACTCTGACAGCTCCTTACCCTTTTGTTATATTTCCTTTAAAAATATTGGCTATTATTCAGTGACATTTGAGTAATTTGTGTAATTTGAGTCAGGCTCTTAACTTTGGATTCTTCTTTTATTGTAGAAGAAAAATAACTTTTAATAACTAGGGTTGAATTGATGAAATTGGAAAATAATTACGTATCCTGTATGAGATATCTCAGAATATTTTATACGAACAATGGTAATGCAATTTATCTACTGGGAAGTCATCCTTAATAGCTAACCATTAATTAATGTGGGAAGACACATTTCTAAGTTTATATGATTCATACTTTTAAAAAATTAACTATGCATGCATATAGGAAAGAAAATTGTGCAATATATTCTGGATTGGGTGAAGAACATCAACTAAAAATGTAATTAATTACACAAATCATATATTTATCACACAGGGTAATTATAACGCCATTGCCCTTTCAAGCTCAGCCTGTCCTGAATAATAGCTGCTGGTTGTCCCAGAATGAAGGGGTTTGTGTTAAAAAAAAAAAAAAAAAGCCTGCCTACCTCATTACATTTTCATCCTACCAGACCTTTTCTCTTTCTAATACTGACACTTTAATCAAACTCACTTAGATTGTGACTTTTTTAGTCACTACCTACAAGTACCAGGGAAATCATTATTTTTTCTTACATCTGATTTACAGAATATATTAATATTCTTCTATGTCTTACAGATCCATGCCATTCTATAAATTAAGTGCTGTTGTTGTTTTGTGTTGTTGAATCAGTTCTGACTCATAGCAAGCCTGTGTAGGGCTTCTGAGAACAGTTGATGGGTTTAAACTGATGATCATGCAATGCCCATTTGAATGCTTTATCCTATAGTCCCACACAAGGGTCCATAAATTACTTGTTATTGG
>NW_006408539.1:27927668-27948201 GCF_000296735.1 Chrysochloris asiatica
GACTCGATGGCACCTGACAACAACAACAACATCCTTGTTTACTTAATAGCCAAGTAACCTGCCACATAGTGGTGACCAATGAGATTTAAGAGTAGTCCCCCAACCAGTGTGAAGCTTTGGTCTTTTGCCCTGCACACTGGCATTGAAATGTGATGTTTGGAAGAGTAGCAGAAATCATGTGGAATAAGAATAAAGACTACACACCAAAGACGGAAGAGTGGTCAAAAAGAAACTTGCTTCCTGATGGTACTGTGAAACCTGAAGTGTTGAGCTCTTACATTGACTTCTAAGAAACAAAGTGTATGGTTCTGGAAGCCATTTTGGATCCTAGATTTAATTAGTGGTTTCATCTTATTTTATTAAAACATTTGTATTTCCTTTCCCCCAGGTTGTTCTTTACTCATTTTAATCTACTTCAAGTCTATAAAGAAATATCCAATTTTAATAGCCATTTTTCAAAGAAAATATCTAAAAATAACAGGAAAATTATAAAAGGCATATAGTAATTAACCAAAAGGCAAAATGATCATAATCAAATTTAGGTATAAATAAGGGGGAAAGAAAAAAAGTATTACCTGAAAGGCAAGAGTCTGCAGGTAAGACAAACATCTCCTCTACAGAACTGAACTGTCCCCGTACGTTCCCTAGACTGTAACATTCATGGGAGCAGATCACCAGCAGGACTACTGGGCAGTTTGAACAGCTGAGGGTTTAACCATTTTGCCAACAGGACCCCTATTTTCAGGTGTGATACACACAAATCTACCCCACTACTACCTAGTCAATTCCAACTCATAGCACCAGATAGGACTGCAGAGAGCTGCTCCCTAGAATTCCTGAGATTAGAAATCGTTATGGAAGCAGACAGCCACATCTCTCCCAGAAAATCACTGGTGAATTTGAACCGCCAGCCTGTGGTTGCAGTCAAATGTCTAACTCACCTCACCTCCAAGTTTCGATACAGACTAGAGTGTTATGGCTGTTAAGATCCATCGAATCAGTTCTGACTCATTAGGATTCTTTTTTCTTTTTTTCAAATGTTTTATTGTAAATTATGTGATATTTTACATGGGAGAACATTAGTTTTACATTCATCCTATCGTATATCGTTTCATTGCCATGATTACAATCTCCTCCATGCATCATCAACAAACCAAAGGGTATACACTATAAGCCTGCCCCCTCGTCATCAGCACACAGCCCCTCTCCCTCTCTGTGTCTAAAGTCCCCAACAGCTCCATCTCTCCACATCATCTTCTCTGCCTCCATCTCAGGCATCGCTGCTTCTCTGGGTAGAGTCCTGCTCTCCGCTCTTCTCCCTTGATGTCCCAAGGACCTCCACTCCTAGACTGAAAAATTAATCACTCCCCTTCTTGCTACAAAACGTCTACCTTTACATTTCCAACCCTCACAATCAATCCTGATAACAATTATTCACTATTGTATCACAAGAGACCTATCTGCATTTCATTTCATCAGCCTCACCTAGACAGATTGGATACTACTCAGTGGAGATTCTACCTCCCTCCATGCCCTCTGGATCTAGGTTCCCCCTTGAAAGCTTGTAAGTCAGTCACTTCTTGCCTTTGTAGCCCTCCCTCCCACACACACACACATTTTGGGTAGTCAATGTCCAAGTTGCCCAACCCTGTCTACTCTGTGTACTGAGTGGGTGGGAATGACCCTTGCTGAAAAGATTTCTTCCCTCTCTTGAGCTACTGCATCCATTGGTGTAGATTAAGTTCATCAAATTGTATCAGATTACTCTTTTTTCCCTCTTCTTTCTTCTTCTAGTTGAGCTCTGATCATCCAGTTATTGAAGCCAGGTCAAGTGGGTATTATCTGCAAGTGTGGGTGTTCTTGTCTGACTCATTAGGATTTTATATGGGGTTTCCAAAGCTATAATTCTTTGCAGGAGCAGAAAACCTCACCTTTTAGCCATGGAGCATCTGATAGTTTCCAACAACTGACCTTGTGGCTAGTACTACAGTCTACAGTACTTGTTTTACAGAGCTACAGTACTCCATAGAACTGGAGTTGTTGTTGCTGTTGTTAAGTGCCATCGAGTCAGCATCAACCTATAGCAACCCTGTGTAGGGTTTCTGAGGAGCAGCTGGTGAGTTTGAATCACTGACCTTGTAGTTCAAAAGATTTTGTAGTCTGACACATTCACCCACAGTGCCACACCAGGACTCCATAGAACTGGAGTGTTGTCATTAATTACCTTCGAGTCTGTTCCAACCCATAGCCAACCTGTATAGGGTTTCAAAGGAGCAGCTGGTGAGCTTCAACTGCCGACCTCACAGTTCAAATGGCTTTGCAGTCTGGAGCATTAACCCACAGCACCACACCAGTATTCCATAGAACTGGAATTGTTGTTGTTGTTGTTAGGTGCCATCAAGTCGATACCGACCCACAGTGACCTTACGCACAGCAGAACGAAACACTGCCCGATCTTAGGCCAACCTCACTATTGTTGCCATGCTTGAGTCCATTGATGCTGCCACTTGGCCAATCCATCTCATTAGGGGTCTTCCTCTTTTTCTCTGACCTTCCACCCTACCAAATATGGTATCCTCCTCCAGTGACTGGTCCCTCCTGACAATATGTCCGAAGTATGAGAGACGAAGTTTGGCCATCTTGGCCTTTAAGGAGCACTCTGACTACATTTCTTCCAAAAAAGATCTATTGATTCTTTTCGCAGCCCATGGTACTTTCAATATTCTCCTCCAACACCATAACTCAAATGTTTCAATTCTTCTATGGTTTTCATTATTTACTGTTCAGCTTTCACATGCATATGAGGTTACTGAAAATATCATGTCTTGCGTCAGGCATACCTTAGTCCTCAAGCTGACATCTTTGTTCTCCAACACTTTAAAAAGGTCTTGTGCAGCAGATTTGCCTAATGCAATACATGTTTTGATTTCTTGACTGCTGCGTCCATGAGTGTTGATAGTTGATCCAAGAATAATCAAGTCCTTGAACTGGAATAGTGCTGCTTAAATCATATACTGAGATCCAGCCCCATCAACATCCTGTAAGGACCTAGTAGACTTGCAGAAATTTGGGCCCCAAGCCCTTCTGATTCTGAGTGTTAATAGGTTCTAAGTGTTAATAGGAATCATGAAGCTGGAGCCACACCTTGTTAATCTAGGCTGGAACTGAGAAGTGATGCCATCTGAAGTTTTGTGCTGCTGTGCATTCTCATTGCCTGATAGAAACAGCAAGGAAGAAATGCAATGATTCCATCAATGGAAGCATGCAGAAATGAGAGAAGAATGTTGTTATTGTTATTAGGTACCCTCAAGCCCGTTGTGATTCATACCTAACTAACACACAATAGAATAAAACACTGCCCGATCCTATATTCCATCCTCAAAATTTTTGGTATATTTGAGCCCTCTGTTGCTGACACTGTGCCAATTCATCTCATGGGGGATTTTCCTCTTTTCTCCTGACCTTCCACTTCACTAACTTTCTCCAGGGACTGAGCGCTCCTGATAAAATGTTCTAAGTAAGAGATACAAAGCTTCACCAACCTTTTTTTTAAGGAACAGCCTGAGTGTACATCTTCCAAAACAAATTAGTTTGTTCTTTTGGCAGTCCATGGGACTTTCAGTATTCTTTGCCAATATCATGATTCAAATGCAAAGATTTTCTATGGTCTTCCTTGTTCATCGTCCAGCTTTCATACACATGGCTTCCACCTTAATCCTCAAACTGACATCTTAACACTTTGACACTTAAGGAGGTTTTTTTGCAGCACATTTGCCTAATGCAATGTGTCTTTTGATTTCTTGACTGCTCTACCCACAAATATTGATTGTGGATCTAAGAAAAATAAAGCATTGACAACTCCAATCTTGTTTCCTTTTATCATGATATTATTCGTTGAACCAGTTGTAAGGATTTGTGTTTTCTTTATACTGAGGGGCAATTCATACTGAAGGATGTAGCCCTTAATATTCATCAGTAAGTGTTTTTTTAAGTCCGTTTCACTTACAACAAACAAGGTTATGTCATCTGTATAGGTTGTTAATGAGTCTTCCTCCAATTCTTATGCCATGTTCATCTTCATAAAATCCAACTTCTCTGATTAGTTGCTCAGTATACATATTGAATAAGTGTGGTGATGTGACACAACCATGGTGCACACCTTTCCTGATTTTAAACCATTCAATATCCCTTGTTCTTTTGGAACATCCAGCTATTCATCTACATACAGGTTCCTCACAAGTACAATTAAGTGTTTGGAAATATTCATTCTTTACAATGTTATCCATAGTCTGTTATGATCCACACAGTTGAATGCTTTTGTATAGTCAATAAAGCTAAAGTAAACATCTTTCTGGTATTCTATGTTCTTAGCCAACATCCATCTGAACATCAGCAATGATGTTCCTCATTCTGCTTTCAAAGTTAATAGAGCATAATATAAACTTCTGGAAGAAGAATTACTTTGTATACTTTGAAAATATGAAATGAAATATCAGTACCCCCCTTACATAATAAATGCATCTTGCTTCTTTGGGGATATGACATTATCTTTTTGTGGTCCTTCCAAGTAACTATTTATCTGGTAGTTGTTGCTTATATATTGTGATCTAAGAATTATTTTATTTATAATATTAAACCTTGCAGCAGTCTGTGAACACCATGGTTGTGGGACCCATTAAACAAAGAGAGAGTTAGCCACATTGACCCCATTCAGTGGACCCTGCTCCAGATCTGCAGAATCCACCCTGGCCAGCCATGGACTAGAACTCATTTGGAGATGTGTGGAGAGAAGAAACTAAAAGAAAAGAGAAAGTTAAGAAAAGCTACAGTGTGTCCATCTTGAACTTTTGTGGATGGCTTAATTCCCTCTTTGTTGACGTTTTTGCTTAGTTTTTATTTTTATTACTACTTTCTGGTCTCTTTCCCTTTTACTTATTACTCTCCCTAATTGTGTTTAGATCTTTTTCTATTTATTTTTCTCTCTTTCATTTTTTTCTTTTATTACTTTATTTTCCTCTCTCTCATTTCTTTCTTTGCTATTTGTATTATTTTTCTAGCTGTTGCTTGTTTTTGTTTTTGTTTTGTTTTGTGATTCCTTTACTATTTTCTTTTTTCGTCATTGCTTGCTGGTATATAATACTTTTCCTTCTCTCCTGTGTGAATTTCTCTTCTTGTTTCAACCAACATGAGACATAGCAATGGTATCCACACAGCCCATCCATGGTAACCCCTATGATCCCACCCATTGGTAAGAGCCAATACCAGCTGCTATGCACAAAATCAGTGATAGCAACCAACATCAGATAAATCCATCCTTAACATGATGGCATGAACAACAAACAGTGAACAGTGTACAAGCTCATGTCCTGATCACACCCACCAGGAGGCAGTCTTTGAGAGCATAAAAATATGTCAAGATACAATCATCAACTTAATATAAATACAAAAGCACCACAATGTCTCAAAAGCAGCAGACAATTTCTGTTCACATAAGGAAATAAGACAGAGTGGCTCAAATATGTGACCAAGAGATAGAGTTAGAAACTTTTTTTGAGGGGAAAAAAAAAGGAATTGGTACTATGTAAAAAGAATTCAAGAGAATCATAGTTAGGTACCTCCAAATGACTGAGGTATGGTTATGAATTGGGCTGCTAGTATCATGGACAGCAGTTCAAAACAACCAGCTGTTCCATTGGAAAGGGATGATACTTTCTGCTTCCGTAAAGGTTTACAGCCTTGGAAACCCTGTACAGGGTCGCTATGAGTCGGAACCAACTCTGTGGCACATAACAACAGCAACAAATGACTGACATAAAGGTCAAGGAAAACAAGGAGGAATTCAGGAAATCACATCAAACAAGATGGATAAAGAATCAGAGACAATATAAACCTTGCAAATAGAAATTGAGATCAATACTAAGATTTTAAAAATGGACAATACAGTGAAAGGGTAAAGGAGTTGATTTGTATCAACGGATGCCTGAATTAGTGAGCTTGGAGATAAATCTCTCAATACTAGTAAGATAAAAGAACAATCAGAAAATTATAATAATATATATTTTCTTAGGTCTAAGATTCCTCAGGGACAGCATGAAAAGGAATGAATAGATTCTGGGTGATCAGAATTCCAGAACAGGCAGAGTCAAAGAAAAGCACAGAAATGATAGTTGAGGAGTTTGAGGGGAGAAAATTTTGCTAACATCATGAAAAATGAAAAGATGAACATTCAAGAATCTGAATGAACCCCAAATAAGATAGACTCCTAAAGAAAATCACCAAGACACACCATAATCAAACCCTCCAAAATCAAAGACAAGGAAATAATCCTGAAAGCAGCTCATGAAAACATAATTATCTACAAAGAAGAACCAATAAAGGAAAAAACAAATAGAAATAAACTCAACAGAGACACAGAAGAACTAAATGACACAATCAACCAACTTGACCTCATATACAACCCCAAAAGAGCACAATATGCAGTTTTTTCCTGTGCAGATGGAACTACCTTCAGAATAGACAATATTGTAGGCCATAAAGCAAGCCTCAAAAAATTTTAAAACATCAAAATATTTCAAGGCACCTTTCTTATCACAATGCTATAAAATTAGAAATAAAAAATAGGAATATCAAATAACATAATCAAATAAAGAGAAACTGAATAACACCTTACTTAAAAAATACTGGGTCATAGAACAAAGTAAAACGTAAATAAAAAAAAATTTTGAATTAAATGAAAATGAAGACACAACGTACCAAAACCCTTTTTAAACAGCAAACGCAGTAGAGGGTAATATATAGTAATAAATGCATTCATCTAAAAAGAAGAAAGAACATTGAGCAAAATATAAACCTAGAATCTCTAAAAATTAGAGAGATTGATAAGACAAGAAGTTGATTCTTTTACAGGATTAATAAAACTGACAAACTTTTGGCAAATTGAACAAAAGAAAGGAGAAGATGGAAATAACAAACATAATAAATGATATGGGTGACATCTCAACAGAACAAATGGAAATAAAAAGAACAATAACAGAATTCAGTGAAAAATTACATTGCATTAAATTTGAAAATCTAGAATAAATTGATATCTTTTTAGTATAAAACCACCCACCTAAACTAGCAGAGTAAATCAGGAAACATTTACAGACCTATAACAAAAGAAGAAATTGATCATGTAATTAAGAAACGCCTAACAAAAAGAATCCATGCCCAGATGGCTTTACTGGTGAATTCTAGCAAACACTCAGAGTAGAGCCGACACGGATTCTTCTCAAATTATTCGAGAACATATAAAAGGAAGGAAAGCTTCCAAATACATTTTATGAAGCAAGCATAAAACATAGACAATACACACACACACAAAAAAAAATTATAGACCAATATCCCTCATGAACATCGATGCAGAATTTGTCAACAAAATCCTAGCCAATATAATTCAACAACATATAACAAAATATGAGCAAGGGGGATTCATACCAGGGATACCAGGATGGTTCAATATTAGAAAAATAATTAATGTAATAGACCATATAAATGGATCCCTGGTGTGGCACTGTGGGCTAATGCATCAGACTGCAAAGTCATTTGAACTGCAATGTTGGTGGTTCAAGCTTACCAGCTACTCCTTGGAAACCCTATACAGGGTCATTATGGGTTAGAATCACCTTGATAGCACTTAACAACAACAACAACAATAATAATCATATAAATAAAACAAAAGAGCTATATGACTATATCGATTAATGTAGAAAACTAATTTGACAAAATCCAACACCCATTCCTGATAAAAACACTCAAAAAATTAAGACTTGATGGAAAATTCTTCAACATAACTAAGAGTCTATATACAAACCCAACAGCCAATATTACTCTCAAAAAGAGAAACTGCAAAGCATTCCCTTTTTGAACAGGTGCTAGGTAAGGATGCCCTTTATCACTACTCCTATTCAACACTGTGTTGGCAGTTTAGCTGGAGCTACAAGGCAAGAAGGAGAAATTAAAGGATTCCAAATGGACAAAGAAGAAATAAAACTTTCTCTATTTATAGCTGATAGTCCCAAAGACTCAGCAAAAAAATTATTGGAATTCATTGAAAGATTCAGAAAATAGGAGGGTACAAGTTCAATATACCTTTTTCCACAGCCTCTTCTGAATTTGGCTTGAACCTCTGGAAGTTCTCTGTCAATGTATGCTTGCAGCCATCTCTGTATTACCTTGAGTAAAACTTCACTCACATGGGATATCAAAGAGATTGTCCGATGATTTCTGCATTCTGTTGGGTCACCTCACTTTGGAATGGCCACAAATATGGATCTCTTCTAATCAGTCGGCCAGATATTTGTCTTCCAAATGTGTTGGCAGAGATGAGTGAGTGCCTCCTGTTCTGCCTCACTTTCTTGAACAATTTCAGTTTTTATTCCATCAATTCCTGGTGCCTTGTTATTTAGCAATTTCTTCAATGCACCTTGGCCTTCCTCCTTCAGTATCATTGGATCTTGATCATATGCTACCTCTTGAAACTGTTGAACATTAACCATTTCCTTGGTACAGTGACTCTGTGCATTCCTTCCATATTCTTTTGATGCTTTCTGATCAATAATTTGCCCAGAGAATCTTTCAATAATGAAAGTCGAGGCTTGAATTTTTTCTTCAGTTTCCCCAGCTTGAGAAATGCTGAGCGTTTTCTTCCTTTTTGGTTTTCTGCTTCCAGATCTTTGTAGATTTTGTCAGAATATTCAGCTTTATCTTCTCGAACTGAACTTTGAAATTTTCTGTTCAGCTCTTGTAACTTCTCATTTCTTTCATTTGCTTTAGCATCTCTACGCTGGAGAGCAAGTTTCAGTGTTTCTTCTGACATCCATTTTGACCTTTCCTCTTTCTTGTCTTCTTAATGACTTTTTGCTGTCTTCTTGTATGATGTTCTTGATGTCATCCCACAACTCTTCTGGTCTTTGGTCTTTAGTGTTTAATGTATCAAATCTGTTCTTCAGCTGATTTATAAATTAAGGTGGAATATATTCCAGGTCATATTTTGGCTCTCATGGACTTGTTTTCATTTTCTTCAGCTTCAGTTTGAATTTACATATGAGTAATTGATGGTCTGTTCCACAGTCTGCCCCTGGTCTTGTTTTGACTGATGATATGGAGCTTTTCCGTAATCTCTTTCTGCTGATGTAGTCAATTTGATATCTATGTATACCACCTGGTAAAGTCCATGTGTATAGTTGTCTCTTATGCTGTCTAAAGAAGGTATTTGAACTGAACAAATCATTGATATTGTATTATTCTATCATGGAACGAAGATGCATTAGGCAAATCTGCTGCACACGACCTTTTTAAAGTGTTGAAGAGCAAAGATGTCAACTTGAAGACTAAGGTATGTCTGACCCAAGCCCATGGTATTTTCGATAACCTCATATGCATGAGAAAGCTGGACAGTGAATAAGAATTGATACATTTGAGTTATGGTGTTGGAGGAGAATATTGAAATTGCCATGGACTTCCAAAAGAACCAATAAATCTGTTTTGGAAGAAGTGCAGCCAGAGTGCTTCTTGGAGGCCAAGATGGCCAAACTTCGTCTCTCATACTTCAGACATAGTGTCAGTAGGGACCAGTCGCTGGAGAAGGATATTATGTTTGGTAAGGTGGAGGGTCAGAGAAAAAGAGATGGATTGGCCAAGTGGCAGAATCGATGTACTCAAGCATAACAACTGTAGTGAGGTTGTCCCAGGATTGGGCAGTGTTTTGTTCTGCTGTGCATAAGGTCACTATGAGTTGATACTGACTCGATGGCACCTAAAAACAACAACAAACAGCTCAATATACAAAAATCATCTGGATTCATATATATATATATACAGCTTGAAAAGGTAATTAGGAAAACAGTACCTTTTATGATATATACCTAAAAGATGAAATACTTAAAAATAAACCTAACCAGAGAAAACAAAGACCTATACAAATAAAACTACAAAACACTATTACAAGAAACCACAGGAGACTTTCAAAAACAGAAGAATATGCCATGATCATTAATAGGAAGACTTAACATAAATAGGAAGACTTAACATTTTAAAATGTCAACACTACCCTAGTCAATCTACAGATATAACATAATTCTAGTCCAGATTTCAAGATCCTTGTTTAAATAAATTGAAATGCTGATCACTGACTGTATATGGAAAGGAAAGAGACCTCAGATAAGGAAAACATTGCATTAGAAGAAAAACAAAGTTGAAGGTTTCTCACTACCTGATCTCAAAATTTACTACACAGCCACAGTGATCAAAACATCCTGGAACTGGTACAACGAAAGTTATATAAATCAATGGAACATAATTGAAAATCCAGAAGTAAATCCATTCACACACAGTCAGCTGATATTTGACACAGAGCCTAAACACATTAAATGGGGAATAGATAATCTTTGCAACAACATTAAATGGGGAATAGATACTTTTTGCCATAAATGATTCTGGCAAAACTGGAAGGCCTTCTGCAGAAGAATGAAACAAGAACATATCTCATAATATATAAAAAAGCAATCTCAATGTGAATTAAAATCTAAATGTCAAATGTAAAATTATAAAGATCATCAGTGGAAAAAATAGGCACAAACTTAGGCGCTCTAATGAATTGCATAAATATACTATCAAACATTACTAAAAACATACAAACTATAGATGACAAAATAGATGAGTGAGCCCTAAAAATCATGCACTTATGTTCATTAAAAAAAAAAAAAAAAAGCCAAAAGAGTGAAAAAGGAAACCCACAGACTGGAAAAATATTTTTGCAATTACTTTTCAGACAAGAGACTAATCTCTAACATTTACAGAAAACTACACCTCTACAAGAAAAACACAAAAAAACCTAATTAAACAATGGGCATAGTATATGAACAGACACTTCACCAATGAAAACATTCAGACAGCCAAAAAACATATGAAGAAATGTTCATGATCATTAACTATTAAAAATATGCAAATCAAAACAACAGTGAGCTATCTCACACTAAAATTAATAGCAAAGTTCAAAAAAACAGAAAACAGCAAATACTGAAAAGGATATAAAGATACTGGGAGCCTCCTGCATTGCTGTAGGACTGTAAAATGGTTCAGCTACTGTGGAAAATGATACAGTGTTTCTTTAGAAAGTTGGAAATATTGATACCATATTGTTGTTGTTAAGTGTCTTTGAATCAGTTTCAGCCCATAGCGAAACTGTATTGGGTTTCACATTGAGAAAATGTGCAAAAAAAGAATTCCTTTAAATGTTAGAAAGCAAAGATGTCACTTTGAGAACTTAGGTACAGGCCATGGTACTTTCAAATATCTCATAGGTATGTGTGAGCTAGACCATGAAAAAGGAGAAGCTAAAAAGAATTGATACATTTGAAACATGGTAATGGCAAAGAATATTGACTATATAATGGGCTGCCAGAAGAACAAACAAGTCTGTTTGGGGAAAAGTAGAGACAGATTGCTCCTTGGAAGTGACAGTGATGAGTCTTTATCTCTTATACTTTTCATGTATTATCAGAAAATACCAGTCCCTGCACAAGGGCATCATGCTTGTTAAAGTGGAGTGTGATGGAAAGAGGGAGATCCTCAAGAAGATGGATTGTTAGAGTGGCAACAATGGGTTTAGACAGAACAGTAACTGTAAGGATGGTTAAGGACCTGGCACTGTTTCATTTTGTTGTGCATAGGGTTGAAATGAGTTGATACAGACTCAAGGGCACCTGATCTCACACACACACACACACACACACACACACACAGCAATTCTTAAAATCTACTAGAGTAAGTCTTCTAACTTTGTCTTTCTACCAAATGGTCTTGCTATTCTTGGTCCTTTGAATTACTAATGTTTAGAAGACGTATGTGCATATGAATCAATTTAAGGCAGCAGATATGAGCTGGAAAGTAAAATGATTCGATAACAGAGAAACTTTTCCAACATAGTTTTAAAATAGGTAACATTTAGTACTTAGAATATAATCAATTTAATTGGTTTCCTGATAGTTATATTTATTCATCAATATTTGCTAAATTTGAAATAAAAGTAATTTTTAAAATGTCCTCCTCCCTAGAACTATGCCTCCCAGAGATCTGGTCCTTCAGTTCCAAATGACTGTAATAGAACTCCATCATAGTATCTTATTTCTGGCATTCAAGTTCTTAGAAGTGATGAGCACCATGATATGGCCTGCAGAAATAAATTGTCAAAGAGTATGCAATTGAGATAATGTGTCCAAACATACCATTGTACTTTTTGGCAGGGGATGCATAAGTGTTAATCATCATATCCAGTTTGCCAAGCAAAGAGATCTAAACAGAAAGAATATAATCACATATTTGGGAGTTAGATCACATCATAGAATCCCTCTAGGAGAGCAGAGGTACATGTGGCCAATCCATGCTGATCCTGCCAATGTTTATTCATTTGTTGGTTCTCTGGCAGCCAGTAAGGTAATTGGCACAAAATCACAAAGCGAGAAAAAGAAAAATGAATATTCCAAAATCTAAGTCCCTTGCATGGTTAGTAGAATTAAACCATACTCTCAGATACTCAACAACCACCCAGAGAGGAATAATAGGAAAAATAGACTGGCCAGATTCTATTAGAGGAATGCTATTCATGGTCACCATATGCCAGGTGGTCTACCTGAGCATAAAGCTACCTATTTTGTTCTTGCTACCTGGCTTGGCACCCACAGCAGCATCTGCCTGTCAAGGACTGGCATGGCCTTATCTGCCAGGACAAAGCACATAAGTCTTGGATACCTAAAAGTCTTAGTTGTTGGTTAGTGTAGACTTTCTTCTCTGCCTTCTCACCTGCACTGAAGTTGAAGTAACTGTTATGATAGCTAGGGGAAAATTCTTAAAATCTGCAATGAGTTAGACATTCATTAGTAGTGACAGAATACAAAGTAAGAAGAGACACCATTATCTTGCAGAGTCAATGTTTTAAAAGGACAGAAACCATACTCTGAAGCACCAGGGATGATGAAAAAAGTACATCATTTAATCATTGGAGTCCTGCTGTAGACTTGCAGGTTAATGAGCTGGAGTGCAAAATCTGTTTGAACTGCAAGGTTGGCAGTTCAACCTCACTAATCATTTCTTGGAAACCCTATTACATGTTGGAACTTAATAACAACAACCATGCATTAAAACAGTCATCGTCAATCAATCAATGAATACACCATGAAACGGCACACTTGGTCATGTTTTGAAAGCCCTGTTTTTACTCATTTTTATTCTTACCTGACTCTATTTGCTCATTGGAAAATAAAAGTGGGAAAGCTAAGTTCTAAGTGGTTAATTCTATAAAGTTTCTATGGGAAGTGGAGTTGGTGAATAGATTGGTGCAAAATAAAGCCAGGAACCTGCTTAGAAAGATGGTACCATTTCCCTTGACTATTTATTGAGTGCTTCAAAGCTTCTTGATTTCTAAGTAGATTTAGACAGGTTCTTCCAACACATTTCCTCCTAGATTTTGGAATATATGTTGTATGCTTTCTCCCAGATGAAAATGACAGACATTTTTAGACACACAGTTGTCCCTCAATATGCCACACTGATTAAATAACAAATATAATTCCTATTCAAGATTTTAGGGTTCATAGCCATTTAGGGTAATATTCTGAAAAATTCATCTCTAAATAGTTTCAAGAATCCAATGGTGGGAGAAGTAAAGATAGCTGTATCAGGATGTTAACTGTGTCCATCTTCTCCTTTGACCCAACAGTAAATTCCTTCTTACCAATTAATAAAAGTAAATAAATAAACCCACATATGAAATCAAACAAATGGGAGATACTTAGGCTTTAAGAAATCAAGACCAACTAAATGAAAGGGTCTACACAAAAATCATCATTAGCTTTAAAATAAGAGAATTAAATTCAGGTTCGGAATTTATTAAGAATTCATTTTAAAATTAAAATATTAAAGATAAAAGAAAAAAACCCACACAAATCCAAAAGTAGAACAGGCATATGGGTTTTATGATGCATGATATAAAGGGGGGAAAAGTCATTGAAATGTACAAATAATTAGAATATTATATTATTAAATGGGTAATAACCAGAATATTGAAAACAGCTAATACAGATCATAGTAAGGACTAAAGAAAAGCAGTTCGTAGACTTAAGAGAAAAATAAAACATCAAATGTAAAGCATAAAAATGCAAAATAGAGTTAAAAAGCAAGAAATTACAAAAAATAATTGAGGTCATAGAAGAATATTCAAGAGACAGTATTTCTACTTTTAGACACTTATTGAAAAGTCACACTTCTATAAATTTATGAACAAAGCAGAGTTATTTACTGTAGTTATATATGCAATAAGATAGTATTGGAATGAACTAAATAGCTAACTGAGGAAAGTGGGTTAAAAAATGCAGATATCACAGCTCTAGCAATGGAATGAGGAGACTCTCTGAACAGATGTGCGGTAATTTCAGATATACCTTTCAGTGAACATAAGAAAAGCACTGTATCTATGTTAACAAAGGATGGATAAGTAGACAGATCGAGACACAGGCACAGTAGATACGTCAATGCATATAAATATGGTTCTTCTTCAAGAAATTTTTTTTAAAAGATCATAGAATGGATGCAAATGAGATGTGAATAATATATGTGTATTTATAATATTTGAGTTCCATTGTGGCACTCAATGATGAGCATCAGAATGTTTATTGAAAGGTTGGTGGTTCAAATCTACCAGCCCCTCCTCAGAAACCCTATACACGATTGCTATGAATCAGAACAGACTTGATGGCACTTAACCACATTTATAATATTAAATACATTATTCATGGTGTAATTACATGCTAAATATATAAGGCAAACATTGTGGTAATGTATATTATGTCAACTTTAAAATATATGCCTTGTTTCAATCTATATGTTTCACATGTTCACACTATACTAAAAATTTATAAATAAAACATTAATATTGGATAAACACATTGAATATTAACCTACTAGTAAATTCATTATATTTCTACAGCCAAAATAATCCAAATAACATTTAGACACAATGTGCACCAAATAAATCTTTAACTTTACTTACTCTTTTTCCACAATGGTAATGGTATAACAATTCTGAAATTGAGTTCCTCAATTTCTGAAATGATTGTAGGCTATATTAAAGTAGGAGTGCTAGTGTGGTGTTATAGAATTAATACAGGACCGTAAGGTGCTATAGGATTAATACTGGACCATAAGGTTGGTTTGAACTGCAAGTCAGTAATTTAAACCCACAATGACAGAAGGAAACCCTATACAGGGTCTCAGTAAGTCAAAACTGACTCAACAGCAGTTAACAACAACAGCCACATCTTCATTCTTGAAAAGGCCTAGGACAAATGGTACCTCGATAAGAAGGAGCACATTTAGTATCCAGGCCTGGATTTTCACTAGATTAAAAATGGCTTCTTATTGTTGTTTTTAAATTTTAATTTCCATGTGAAACTATGAAAATATGTGAGCCTCAACATCTTGGTTTTCATTTTTTTTGTGTGTGTGTGTGTGTGTGTGTGTGTGTTTTCAGAACAATCATTCACATATACAGATATGTTGTTGCTGTTAAGTGCAGTCCAGTTTGTTCCAACTCATAGGACCCTATATAGAGTTTACAAGGAGCAGCTGGTGGGTTTGAACCAGAAACCTGTGGGTCAAAGTCCAGTGCTTATTCTACAGTGCCACACCAGGTGTACAGATATGGTCATATACTAATATGGATGTTTCAAAATAAAAAAGGACCAGGTAGGAGACTGTCTCACTGGCCAAATTTTGAAGCTGAACATCAGAAAAAAATAACTACAGCAATGTGGTATCATTTATTGAATAAGTAACAGAATCTTTGAGTCTAAGGTGACTCATAAGGAAGTTGGGTGAGAGGGAGAGAGTACTGAGGTGGTGCTGTAGGATAAGCACTGGACTGCAAGATCAGTTTGAACTGCAAGGTTGGCAGTTAAAAGTCTCCAACCACTCCTAGAAAACCCTACACAGGGTTGCTATGAGTCTGAACCACTCGACAGCACTTAACAACACCAACAATAGAATAATTTCAGTTAATATAGGTGCCAAATGAAATAGAATAGGAAGATGGTTGTAGGAGCACTTTGCAACTACTAATGTAACAATTGTCCAGTGGTTAAGCACTCAATTACCAACCAAAAGATCAGTGATTCAAACCTACCAGCTGCTCTGAAGCAGAAAGATGTATTAGTTTGATTCCATACATTTACAGCCTCAGAATCCCTGTGGGGGTGATTCTACTCCATGCTATAGGATCACTATGAGTCAGAATGTATTCAGCAGCAAAGGGTTTGGGGAATGCAATAATTCATTCAGGCAGAAGTTAATAATAAATTCTGATTCCATCAGCTTATAGGAATAAGATGCTTAGAGGATCTCAAAGTGTTGGTAGTTGTCCTTGGGTACCATCTCATAGCAACCGTACACACAACAGACAAACACACTGCCCAATTCTGTAGCATCTTCATAATTGTCATTATGTTAGAGTCCACTGTTGCTGTCACTGTGACAAGCCATCCCGTTGGGGACATTTATTCTTTTTCACTGACCCACCACTTTAGCAAGCTTGATGTCCTACAGAGACATCAAACCTGATGTCACATTTTTCATCCTATAATCCACCTTCTCAGATTATTTGCTCAGCCAACAGACTATATATGGTGAAAGAATACAACCCTGGCACACAACTTTCCTGATTTAAACACCATTCAGTATTTTCTTGTTCTGTTCTAACATTGCCTCTCCGTCTATGCACAGGTTCCTCATGAGCACAATTAAGTGTTATGGAATACCCATTATTTCTAATGGTATCCATAGTGTGAATGTCTCTACATAATAAATGTTGTTGTTAGGTGCCATCAAGTTGGTATAGACCTTATACACAACAGAATGAAACACTGGATCAATATACTGGATCAAATTGGTGTTCTAACATTCAAGATTCAATTTATTGAGAAGTTTTAAACATAATATATATAAACTTGTAGACAGAGATATGTAAGATATGTTTGAAATGTATAGAATAAGAACTGGGCTAATGACTGCAAGGTTGGCAGTTCAAATCCACCAGTCACTACTCAGAAACACTATGAGTCAGAGCTGACTTGACAACACTTAACAACAACAATATATGGATGTGGATTTCCAACGGATTGGAAGAGATACATATTTGTGCCCAATCCAAAGATAGGTGACCAAATGGAATGAAGATATCATGGAATATTCTTATTAATATCACATCCACATAAATTTTGCTGATTATAATTGAATTGAACTTAAAAATAACTGCAAAATACATCAATAGAGAACTGCCAGAAATTCAAATCAGGTTTAGAAAAACACTTGTAACTAGGGATATCATTGCTGACTAACTCGGATCTTGGCTGAAAGCAGAGAATATCAGAAAAAAAAAATGTTCTCATGTGCTTTATTGACTATGCAAAGGCTTTTGACTGTGTGGATCGTAAATAATAAACTATGGATAACGTTGTGAAGAATGGGTATTGTAGAACACTTCATTGTACTCGTGAGGAACTTATAAACAGACCAAGAAGCGGTCATTCAAACAGAACAAGGACACTGAATGGTTTAAAATCAGAAAAGACGTGTGTCAGGGTTGTATCCTTTAAGCAAACTTATTCAAACTGTATGCTGAGCAAATAATCCAAGAGGCTGAAGAACATGTCATAAATATTGGAAGAAGACTCAATAACAGTCTGCAATATGCAGATGATACAGTCTTGTTTGCTGGAAGCAAAGAAGGCTTAAAATAATTACTGATGTAGTTCAATGACCACAGTCTTCACTATGGATTGCACCTCACACAACAGCAACAACATGCACATATATGGAGCATGGTGGCTCTAGACATAAAGCACTGGACTGCAAACCACAAGGTTGGAGGTTTGAGCTTACCAGTCACTCTGTGAGAAAAGCATGAGGCTTTCTGTTCCTGAAAAGTTTATTGCCTTGAAAACCTTATGCAGGGTTGCTGTGAGTTGGAAGAGATTTGTTAGCAACTGATTGGGCTCAAATCCCGAAGGAAAAATCCTTCCACATAGGTATTTTCCCAGAGACCAAAAAAATGACCAAGAGATAGCCCAAGAAATATTAGTTTATTCTAACAGGGAAACTTAGAGACCAGAGACAGCAGTACTACATCTAGTAATGGCCAGCTGGACAGACAAGATTCCACACTAAGGGAGCAGACTCTGATCGTTTTATACTAAAGAGTAAACAAGTCTTGTGTGTCCAGCTGTATATGGGTGGTGCACAACTCAGGAGGAAAAGGGAGTCCTGAGATACTCGGCAGTTTGCCAATATATGGTAGGTGAGTTCATGAGAACAGGGTATTCTGGCTGACATAGCAACAGAGTTGGGGTGGGGCAACAGGGGAAAAGGCAAAGTGGCAAAACATGCAAAAGTGGCCACGTTGGGGGCATTCAGGTTTTGCCTCTACACTCCATCTCAACTTCCCTAAACGGCCCTTACAATCCTATTGCCGGTCTTCTGCACAATTCCTCTGACCTGTCCATTGGAGATTGGCAGCCATAGGCTACAATGACAGGATATGCCATGGCACAGCATTACCCCAACCAAAGGATCTTTGCTACCCAAAAGAGGGACAGGTGCCATGAAGAGGGCAATGAATTGAGTCAGTTAAAGAAAGGCTCAACTTTCAACTGTTGGATGGCAGCAAACACGCCCAGGTGCTGGTGTTAACAGAGACGATCTTCCATGGTAAGAAGAGTAAGATGACTGCAGAAGACGTAGGGAGTCCCACATGCACACCCACACACACAGAAATCTAATTGGTTCTCCACATTGGCAATCATCATGGCACAGCTTGCAAAGACAGTACTATAGAAACTAAAGACAAAAGGAGAAAATGGTGAGAGGTGATGCAAGATTTTTGGTAATGTAGGATGGAACAAAAGGACTACTTGTAAACCTATATCTAACCATATCCCACAAGGTGCTCAAAAATCCCAAACCATCAAGATTGACTTGCCATTTCCAGAGGAGAGAAACAATGGAACTCCTGGGGTTAGGTCCTGGAGCAACAGTAACAAAAGATTAGTGGAATCCCAGACACTGGTAATGGACAGCCATCCAGCATAGAGACTTAAATCCTCATATCTTTCTGTGGTCACTGGATCAGTAATTGATAGTCACTGGGCCATTTGTTACTGATATTCATTAACACATTGCAAAGCTTCTGGTAATAGCGTGATTCATTCTTGTAAGGAGTAGATGTCATGTCATAATTTGCTTCCATTCCACTAGTCCCACCACAGTTGTCTAAGAGATAGAAGTGTCAAGCAATGCTCATCCTGTAGGCCCAATCTTGGACTTCATGCCCTGTTTTTCGATGTACCCACTCGGCCACTTGTTCTGCAGGTGTATAGGTGTATGTCGTATGGCACACAGCCTGGTGAGTTTATTGGTTTTAGCCTTCCCTAGTGGAGAGAGGGGGCTATGTGCTGATCCACTGAACACTGTGATTTTCATGCTTGAGTTGTAGGCCCACATACCTCTGCACATTTCCATCCCCCAGAGGATTCATTGCTTCACTAGCCACTCTTGCTCTTTCTATGGAATTAGTCTTAATATTAGCCCTTTGTACATTGCCTGGATGTTAGATGTGAGCAACAATACCATCCAAGTAACCCTCAAACTCAGCCCACTGACTGTTTCTCCCAGAGCCGTGCCAATCCACAACCCTTACATGATGAGCTGTAGAGACACTTCAGTCTATTGTTGGGGGTTACCTCTTGACCAAGAGGAAACTACTGTGTTGAAGATATGCATGCCATTTGGCCAATTTGTTGTACTGTGTCACCCCAGACTGAGGCTTGACAGTCTCTGATACACTCCTGTGTGGAGTAGTGTGTTTGCACTGTTATGATGGTGCTCGTGATGAGCTATAAATTATTATCCACTGTACAAAGTTGCTTCTTTAAAGGACTGCATCAGGTTTTCACATCTTTCCAGAGCTGAGACCAAAATCCTAAGAGATTACATCAATCCTGTTGCCACTGTCACATGTCCCAACTACATCATTCCAAATATGGGATAATGTTCAATTTGCACGCTTGCCCTATAGCCACAGTCCTAAGGGCCTACACTGGCTGCACTGCCAACTTGGCAGCATTGAATACCTGTTCAACCTCAGAGAAAGACAAAAATAGTTTTGTCCTAAGTTACCCCCATTATGACAAGGCAGTATGTCAGGTGCCATCAAGTCAGCACTGACTCACAGCGACCCCATGCACAGCAGAACGAAACAATGCCCAATCCTGGGCCAACATCGCTACTGTTGCCACACTTGAGTCCATCGATGCTGCCACCTGGTCAGTCCATCTTGTTGGGAGTCTTCCTCTTTTTCTCTGACCCTCCATCATACCAAGCATGATATCCTTCTCTAGCGACTGTTCCCTCCTGACAATATGTCCAAAGTATGAGAGACGAAGTTTGG
>NW_006408539.1:27949581-27954620 GCF_000296735.1 Chrysochloris asiatica
TCTTCAGTTCCCCCAACTGAAGAAATGCTGTATAATAGGCCCAAAATCTAATCCAAGTGAGGTAATAAAGGTCTCCAATACCTCAGCACCCCCAGGAATGTTTGCAACTCCTTTACTTTGGTAGGGCAAGGTGTGCTTTCACCTTGCCAATGACAACTTTTGGGACTAATTTTGCCTTCCATGTTGACAGAACACCCAAGAATTTGACAGCTGTTTCAGGGCCTTGCAGTGTAGCATCGTTGGCAGCCCATCCACTGGAGCTTAGATGTGTTACTATCTGTGGTGCTATGTGTTAGAGTAAGGAGAGAGAATCACAGTTTAACATATAAGCACCTGGGGTTTGGCCCACTTCCCTAGATCCTGAGCAACCAACCTAGGAATCAAGGTGAAGTCAGCCCTGGTATCAACTAATGCTAAAAAATCTGTTCTTGGGGTCCAATGGATGGTTAGCTCTAAATGAGACCTCTGGTCCCTGATAGTTTCCATATTAGAGGCAAGGATGAACCTTGGCCCTACCTCTAATCCAGGGTTGTTGGCATTTCCCATGCCAGAAGAGCGCTAGGAGCAGTGAGCTCCTGATGGTCCATACCTTTGGTAAACTGCTGATCCTGTGATGTTTCTGCCACAAGTTTACTAAGATTGAATTGGGCTGTTTGTCAGTTTTGTCTAGAGGGGTTCCAGCAGCAAGTAAGTCATTCCACAATTGCTTCCTGATGACCAGGCTCTTTTGTTTTCTGTACTTGCTGGCTTCCCCACCCCACCCTACCCCACCCGCTTCCACCTCTACAGCTCAGACATTCAATCTGCTGAGCTTCTCTGTCTCCCCCAGGTCTTCTACAACCTGAGCAGCCCAGGACACTGGTTTTCCACCATAGAGCTTAATATAGACCTCAGCACTCCAAACTACTGGTTAGGAGCTGATTTTAAAATACTCTTTCATGCCGGCTGTGAGCATCCGATTATCAGGGCCTTGATAATGCTCTTGATCCACTGTGCGCATCATCCTGGTTCTCTAATCATGTCCTGCAATTCCTCACTAGCATCCAGTGTACGGGGGAGGCCAGGATGCATTCCTCATTTGGCCAGGCAGCCTTATAGGCAGCTATTAGCCAAACCAAAAAGTTTATCATCTGAACCTCTTTCACTACAGGATAGAGAGACACTGCCACAGTGTAGCGTGGAAAGTAACAGAGGCCCTTTTGGACACTTCAAGCCCTATGAGCACTATGTCCTCTGTCCCCATATCCCACAATCAGAGGAGTTGAGCTGAAGCCATCTCCCTCCCCTTTTACTGATCTCCAGTGACTTAAGGTACCAGACAACATGGCTGGTCTGTTTTAAGTGTGGTAACTAGGACCTCTTGTGCTTCTAGATTGTTCTTGTTAATTGCCATTGATTCGGTTCCAACCCATAGTGACCCTATATAGGGTTTCCTAGGAGTGGCTGGTGAGCTTGAACCACTGACTTTGCAGTTCAAATGGCTTTGCAGTCTGACTCATTAGCCCACAGAGCCACACCAGGACTCCTGTCCTCTATTTCCTCCTCCAATCCTCTTCCTTCAATTTAGTCAAGACTTCCAGTGAGCCCCATTTCTTGGAATCCCAGTCTGCCTTCATGATGATGGTGCATATCAGCTTCCAGGGCAGGCACAGCCCTTCATTTTCCCTTGGTGTCCAGTCAGAGTTTCTTTAGTGGATTCTGTTGTTGGGAAGTGGCTGGCCAGGACCTCAGGGATTCTCGTGTTTACTATGTGTGCTTTTCTCTCCAAATGCCATTCATCTTTCAGCCTTTGGCTTCTAGCCACTTTCACTTCAGCAGTGGTTCACACAGCACACAGGAAGGGACCAGAAAGTGAAGGTCACCAGCGCTTTAGTATCCTTCTTAGCCTATTGACCCCAGCTCCCTGCAGGAGTTCCAATAGTCCTTGTGATGTTTCCAAGGTGTCTCCATATTCATGCACTGGTTCTCTTGTCTCCAATAACTTTGTTAGGCAACCAAACTTGGAGGCTGATGGTCATCCTGTGATGCCCCCTACCAAGACCTCTCCTTGCCCCTTCACCCTCTTATCCTGGAATCTCAGGGGCTTTTTAGTATCCTGGCTGACTCTCCAATTGTTTTAGTTCAAACACAGAAAAAAAAAAAAATCCTTTGTGTGAGTATTCGCAAAGAGACTGAAAAACTGACCAGTGAAAGTCCAAGAGACATTAGTTTATTTTAACAGAGAAACTTACTGACCAGGGACAGCAGTACTGCATCCAGTGGTGGCAGTTGAAGAGGCAAAATTCCACATCAAGGGAGCAGAATGGGACCTGTTTTCACTAAAGAGTAAGGGAGTCTTGTGCATCCAGCTGTGCTTTGGTGGTGTACAGGTTGGAAGGGAAAGGGAGTCCTGAGGTACTGAGCTCTCTCCCCAGACACACTGGGCATTGTCATGACAACAGGACACTCAGATGAGCATAGTGACAGGGTTAGGGTAGGACTAGAGGGAAAGAGGAAAGGATGAAGTGGCAACACATACAAAAGTGACCATTTTGGGGACATTCAGCTTTTGCCCCTATAGCATTTCACAACAACATGCACATGTATACATATATGAGATTAAATAAAAACAATTGCTACTTGGTTTCTAGCTCATACATGCACAGGTTTATTCCAAACAAAACATGCCTCTGGGATCAGTGGATGGCTGCAGACAAATTTTAGTAATGCACTTGCTTTCGTCTTATTAGAAGTAACCTTGGTAGTGTAGAGGGTGATCTGTTGAGCTGCTAACCACAAGGTCAGCAGTTTGAATCCACCAGGCACTAGTGGGAGAAAGATAAGGCTTTCTGCTTTCCTAAAGGTTTACAGTCTCACTAGTCCTATACAGAGTCTCTATGAGTCAAAACTGACTGGATGGCGTAAAGTAGCAGCAGTCTCATTGCTGTTGTGAAGTGCCAACAAGTCAATTCCAACCCATAGCGACCCTGTATAGGGTTTCCAAGGAGCAATTGGTGAGCTTGAACCACCGACCTTGCAGTTCAAAGGGCTTTGCAGTCTGATGCATTAGCCCACAGTGCCACACCAGGTCTCGTTGTTGTTGTTATGTGCCAAGGAGTTGGTTCTGACTCATAGTGACCCTGTACAGGGTTTCTGAGGCTATAAATCTTTATGGGAGCAGAAACCCTCATCTTTCTCCTACAGAACAGCTGGTAGTTTCGAACTGCTGACCCTGAGGTTAGCAGACTGCTTCGTAACCACTACACTACCGAACTTTCAAAAATATGGTCCAATCAAACAGTGACTTCTGAGGAGATCCCCTGGGCCAGAGAAATTCAAGGGAGAGAAGTCAACTCAGGAGGTTATGACTACTCTGTTGTGGGATTCCCAAGGGGTCGTCTTCATAGATTTCCTTGAAGGACACAGGAAAATCATAGCACTTATTAGGAAAAAAAGTTTAAGCAATTTTAAAACTGCTTTGGTGAGAAAAAGGCCAGGAAAGTTGTGTCAAGGATATTTGCACCCCCCACACCCCAACACAAGAGAGTAGTAAGAGCCGTCCTGTGAGAATTCCATTGAGAAAGCTTAGCTCATGCACCCTACCACCCTAATTTTGTCCATTAAACTTCTTTTTGTTCCCAAACTCAAAGAACAGTTCAAAGGACCATGAGTTGAGTCCTTCCTGGAGGCAAAATCACTATTTGGACTTGGTACAATTTTAAGAGTGTAGAATTCTTTGGGAAAGGGTTGCTGTTGCGAAATGTTGTCAAGTCGATTCCGACCCATAGTGACCCTGTATAGCGTTTCCAAGGAGCAGCTGATGAGCTTGAACCACCAACCTTGCAGTTCAAATGACTTTGCCATCTGATGCATTAACCCCCAGCGCCACCCCAGGAAGGGTTAGAGAGCTGGAAACACTGTCTTCAGAAGTATAGAGACCTAGATGGAAGGTATGTCCAGAAGTAATAGCTTCATATTTTAATATTATCATTTAATAAAATTTTCTGTTATTTTGTGGCAAAACCTTTTGACTTAAACTTATATATACTCACCACTGGTGTGGCACTGTGGATTAATTAGTTAACCAGACTGAAAAGTCATTTGAACTGCAAGGTCAGTGGTTCAAGCTCACCAGCTGCTCCTCAGAAACCCTTTACAAGGACGCTATGGGTCAGAACGGACTTGACAGCACTTAACAACAACAACAAAAACAACAGCAAGGAAATATGTGCCAAAGATTGTTTTATCTCTCACATTTGAGGAGTACAGAGATCTCTTTTAAGGAAGGAAATACGTAACTCAAGAAGCCTAGAGGACTTGAAGGGCATGTTACTGCAGTTACTATAACTGAATTATTATCCTTTTAATATGTTTTCTGGCAGGGAATTGTCATTAAAAATAGTACCTGTATAATTTATAAAATAAATTATTGTTTACATTGGTTGTTTTGTTTTTAATTAAAAAGACATATTTCAAAAATTCTCTCAAGACTTGTGACCCATTTATATATTTCTGAAAACCTTATTTGAGAAAACTAATTTGCCTTATTTTCCATTTAAAAGTGCTTAGCAAACAACATTAGGTCTCTAATATCCTCCTGGTGTGGCTCTGTGGGTTAATGCGCCAGACTGCAAAACCACCACTGCAATGTAGGTGGTTCAAGCTCACCAGTAGCTCTTTGGAAACCCCATAGAGGGTTGTTATGGGTCAGAACCAACTCGACAGCACTTAACAACAACAACAACATCCTCCTGAGGAGTTAGAACTGCAGGGAGAATGATGGGCAGAAAATTCAGGCCTTCTCTCTTGATTGTATCGGTGGTCACTTCAGTCCATTATAAGTTATAGTAAATGAAAGACTCCATTTGAATTCATATTATAGTCTCCTTAATGAATTCTAATTAAGACACCTATTAAGGGTTCATAATATCATTTCCTTCATTTAGATTTGCCCCTATTAAATTATCATTATGATTAGTTCACACGGTGATTAAAAGTTCATTATTAATGAGAATATGTGTGTATGGATACACGTTTATCATATATGTGTATGTATGTAC
>NW_006408539.1:27956121-27959769 GCF_000296735.1 Chrysochloris asiatica
TCATACTCCTTGAAATAATATTATTGCACAAATATACTATATTGCTATATTACCAGCTTCTAAAACAAAACAAAATGAAAAATGGTAGGTTGCTTGTTTTCTTTCTTTCTTTCTTTCTTTCTTTCTTTCTTTCTTTCTTTCTTTCTTTCTTTCTTTCTTTTTTCTGTAAATATAACACCTGCAATATTTCTTCTTTGTGTAAAATACAATTCAACCAAGAAGTACATTTCAAAGAATCAAAGCACAGAGACCACCTAGGAAATATACACATCTCAGAATTGAATTACTAATAAATTGCAGTGCTCATAACCAACCAGGAGATGTTATTTAATTTTCAAAATAATGGCTCTGGTCTGATCATAGAAATAACACAGTTGCACTCATATTGGTAAACCATTCAATAAAATGTAGGGAAAAAATGAGAAAATGCAAAGAAGTATGTTCATTCTCATAAAATTATCAGTGATTTTAGTGATAATACTGATTATTTGTGTATTTAAAGTAGTTCTGGTTTAAAATGTTAATTCAGTGTCTTATAATTCTTTATTATGCACAAAGATGAAGATGAAGAAAATACATAAAAGCAGCAATTTACAATAGCACTTCAAATCTCCTGCAGAAAAAGATGACTGCAAATCATTAGACACCTCTTCCATTGAAGAGTGGGATCCATTTCTACTCCCCTTGGATTTGTCTTGGTGGTCATGTCTCTGGCAGCAGAGGACGCTGGGAGAGGTATCAAATCATTTCTGGAGATGGGCCTTCTTGGTCTCCTGAGCCCTGGGCTGCCATCCATGTAATATTTCTGACTGCTCAATTAGAGAAATTTCATGAAGATGCCCTGAGACTGTATGTAGAAGAAAACAGACTCATCTGAGTTCCACCAGCCATGCATCTTCATCAAGATACAAAATGTTTAAATGTAAAAAAAAAAAAAAGACCAAATGCATTTGTCTAATAAAGACTAAAGGAACCCCCAAGACTGTTGCCCTTAGACAGGCTTCAAGCCTGAAATGAACTCATCCCCAGAGACCAACTTTCATTTAAACAATAGATAGGCTAGAGCATAATAACATGAACTTGGAATATAATCCTTAATACAATTAGCCATAGAAGATCAAAAATGGTAGTGGTTGCCTAAAAACAAAGTTCAAAAAGATAGGAAGGAGCAGGAAAGAAAGACAAAAGGAACTTGGGAAGAAGGGGAAGAATGCTGTCACATTGAAGGGATTGCAACCAATATTACAGAGCAAAATGTGTAGAAAACATTGAATGGAAAATTAATACGCTCCATGAGCCTTCACCCAAACTACAATCAAATGATATCAGATGCAGGGGGGATAGTTAATTATGGTTTTGTGTCAACTTGACTGGGTCAGCATTCTCAGTGGTTGGAGAATTGCTATGAGCAGCCAAGTAATTGTAAGGAATTTCCATGGGATGTGGCCTGCTTCCAATATATTGAATATTTGGGCAAAGTTTGATTGCTTTCTGCTGAGTCCAGATACTGTATCTGACTCATCATCTGATCTCCAATGCTTTAGAATTGAGTTAGTGGCCCGCTCTACTGTCCGCTGATCCTGGGATTTGTCAGCAGCCTGCCATCTTACCTGACCAACTTGACTGGCTGCCACCTGACCTGCTGATCTTGGTTCTTCTGACCCATGGACTTGGGACTTGCCCACCTTTACAATTGTATGAGCCATTTCCTTGGCATAAACTTTCTTTACATGGAGAGAGAAAGACTTAGTGTGGTACCTTAGGATAAGCATTCGATCTCAAGGTTGGTTTTAACAGATGGTTGGCAGTTCAAACTCGCCAGCCACTCCTCACTTAACAACATGCATATATAAGCTTCACTAGTTTTTCTCCTATAGAAAAGCCAGCCTAAGACATCAGGCATGTGAGTCAAGTCATGAGTCACTGTGGATATTTCCTCCCAGCCCAGTGACGAGTTGAATGAGATTTGACACCAGATGGACAAACGAATTCCAAGACCTGTTTGAATTCCTGATACACAAAATAATTAAATGTAATAAATCAAGTGTTGTTATAATCTCCTAAATTTGATTTTTTAATAAAGTGTCAATAATTAACTGAAACAACATATTTTATAAATGTAGATTTATTTTATTTTAAAATGAAGTGATGAGTGCTGATTGTTTTCATTCATATTGGTAATAGAAAAAAAACAAACAAACATTAGAATGATTATCTATGATCTTCATACAAGTAAATCTTTAAGTCATATATTGAAACATCTCCAAAAAGTGCTGGCTCCTGTTCCCAGCTGTATCGTGTGATGAAGAAAGGGAGTTATTAAGCTTAATAAGAGTAAATATGTTGTTGTTGTTAAGTGCTGATGAGTTGGGTCTGACTCAGCAACCCTGCATATGGTTTTCAAGGAGCAGATGGTAAGTTTGAACTGCTGACCTTGTGGTTCAAACCGACCTTGTGGGTCAATGTATTATCTTACGGCACACATTTAATTCTTTACAGTTACACAAAGGTTCTGTTTTTAGTGATCCATGAAATTTATGTCAAGAATTGTCTTAGATTAATCAGCCATTTGAGATCAAAAGGGCAGCATGTATGCAAGGACAAATTTCAGAATAGTTAGAAAAAAAGAAAGAATAGGAACAGGCAACACAGACAGGATGTAGGATGAAGGGTACATTGTGGGGATGGCAATTAATGACATGAACCATATGTGTAGTAATTGTTTAATGGAAAACTGATCTGCTCTGTAAACTTTGATCCAATTCACAATTTTTTTTAAAGTGCAAAAAAAAAAGTTTCTGCAGAAAAGATTTTTTTTGCCACTAATGATAAAAACTGAATAAAATCTTCTTGAGAAGTAGAAACATTTTCTCAAACAGAAATTGATTGTAAACTTAAGGTCACTGAACTAAAGAAGCCCATTACACAGTAATAAATCTTCTGCCATAAGCAAAATACCATATAGAGTAAGGAAAAAGTATTTTTTTTCTATCCTAGAATCTAACTTATTGTATTCAGAATTACTTAGGATTCCAAGATAAATGAAACCCTTCAAAAATTCCATTGGACTTGACAAATTTTGAAGACATTCTAAGAATTTATATTTTTCAAGTTGACAAACTGTTTCTTCTACAGTAAAAAAAAAAAAATTAGCAACGTTATGATCAACTACAGGTCTACTAAAAAGTATTCTGATAAATATATGTAAATACAAAGTTAATGGTAGGTCAACAATGATGGCAATTCTATGGGAGTTGAAAATTACAATACAAAAGGTATATCTCAAAATATATATATATATATTTGCACTATGACACTAAGAAGAACAAGCAAATTCATATGCAAATTCATACTCGTATGCAAATTCAACTAGAATGTTCCTTAGAAACAAGGAAGATAAGACTTCATCTCTCACATTTTGCACATGCTATTAGGAGGTACCCCACCACTCATGTGTCAGTTTGTCATACTGTGGTGGCTTGTGAGTTGCTGTGATTCTGAAAGCTATGCCACCAGTATTTTAAATACCAGCAGGGTCAGCCATGGTGAATAGGTTTCAGATGAGCTTCCAGACAAAGACAGACTAAGAAGGAGTGATGAATTACTTTCTAATATTTAGTCACTGAAAACCTTATGAATAGCAGAGAA
>NW_006408539.1:27962754-27999284 GCF_000296735.1 Chrysochloris asiatica
GTTCTGCTGTGTATAGTGCCACTATGAGTAGGTGCTGACTCCATGACACCTAAGAACAACAACAATTAGGAGGGACCAGTCCCTTGAGAAAGACACCAGGCTTAGTAAAGTAGAGGGTCAGGGACAAAGAGGAAGACTCTTCATTAGATGGACTGACACAGTGACAGCAACAATGAGCTCAAACATCACAACAATCGTGAGGATGGTGTTGGACTGGGCAGTGTTTTGTTCTGTTGCGTACAGGGCTTCAATGAGTCAGAACTGTGTCCATGACACCTAACAAAGACAACATGAGGCTGAGAAATACATTGTAAAGGAATAGCTAAAGCAGGGATGTTGGTTAGACCATCAAGTAGTTGCCAAGTTCTGGGGAGACAAAAATTTGAATTCAAGGAGTACTGGGGTAGTACTATATGATAACACTGATCTTTCAATCACAAGGTCAGCAGTTCAAACCTACTAGCCACTCCTCAGAAACCCTATACAGAGTTACTATGAGTCATAATCGACTTCACAGAACGTAACAACATCAACTGTAGCTGGCCTTACAGGCAGGTTCCTAGAACTGGAAGAAAAGAGAACCACAACGTTTGATGTTCCTTTCTATTTTTCCTGAATTTTTTGAACATTCATCAGAACCCAGAATGAGATGTTTAGGAGAAAGCAGCAGCTAAAAGACAGAGAAGTTCATTAGAACTTTTCAGTGCACTCATGATTCAGAGGAGAAAAAAATAAATAAACATCAGTGTCACAGAGAGTGCAAATTATGAGGCACTGGAAACATTCTAAAACTTCATTGTGATGATGGCTGCATAATTCTAAAAATTTTAAAAGATAATAAAATAAAATGTGGGAATATAGGTTAAATTTTATTTATTTATTCAAAACAAACTAAGAAAAAAAAAGTTTGAGAGAATTGAAAGCAAGTACTAAATGTCAGAATGAAACTCAACATATTAGTTTTATATTAAATATAAGTAGATTAAATTATTCAATTCAAAGACCAAGATTGCCAGAGTGGATGTTTAAAAGTTAACCACATATTAATTATGTGCAGTGTAAAAATAAAGGTACAAAAAGGATGAACGTTAAATTTGAAATAAAAATGCAATGTAAACAATATAAAAAACAAAATTAGCACAGAGAATAATTTTATCAGATACAGCAGACTTGAAGACAAAACATTAAAAACAAACCAGAGTTAAGAAAGATATTACATAATAACTTGGCTAATCTCCAGTAAGGAGACCTGGTGTGGTGCTGTGGGTTAATGCGCCAGACTGCAAAGCCGTTTGAACTGCAAGGTCGGTGGTTCAGGCTCACCAGCTGCTCCTCAGAAACCCTATACAGGGTCGCTATGGGTCGGAATCGACTTGACAGCTCTTAACAACAATAACAATCCTCCAGTAAGGGAGCCCAGTGACTGTATAAGCACTGGACTACAAACCACAGGTCAGTTCTCAAGAAAACATTTTGGAACTAGAGGGTATAATCCTGTGGTCATCTAGGAGGTTCCATGGATACATTATGTCTTTACTTAAAGGCTAGTGGGAAGACAAAGAATGGACAGTTTCTAGGACAAAATAAAGCATTGTGTGTTTACAATTAGAGAGTAAAAAGGAAGAGGATGTGAAATGAACAACAGTATCAAATTGACATAAACTAGCTTTATTAGAAGCCTGTTTCAAAGAGTGAAGAGATAAATAATTTTAAAAATTAGAATATCAACCAAGACATTTTCAGTGTTAGTTTGAAAGTGGACATTAACAAGTTTCATTAGAAACCTTTTACAAAGTGGGAAGAGATGAACATTTTTTTAAAATTCAATTTCATTTAATAATTTTATTATCTCAATTAACAAGATTCTATAATGTTAAATTATGATATTCAGAAAGGTTTTTGAATGCTGCCCTGTGTAACAGAGTGAGTGATTCTGTAATTGAATGTAATTATTTTAAGCAAGGCATTTTCAACATCCCATTGTAAACTATGTAAAACGTGATGGGTAGAGTAGATGAGTAATAAGAAATCATTTCCATTTTGTCATGTGCCATAGAGTTGGTTCAATTTCACAGTAACCTTGTATCAGGTTTCTGAGGCTGTAAATCTTTACAGGAGCAGAAACTCTTATCTTTCTCCCTCAGAGCAAGCAGCTAGTGGTTTCAAACTGCTGACCTATGATTAACAAACCAATGCTGAACCCATTATGCCACCAGGGCTCCTAAGTCCTAATAGTAATAGTGAAAATTTTTACCTTGTTTACCTACTAAAATGAAAGACTTTATATATTTATAAATGTCTATGGAGAATCCAGTTTCTCTGCCTTAGCACAGACTGCAATACAACATAATGATAAGCACTTGGGTCTCACAGTTACAAAGAACTGGGTTAAAATCTTAATGGGGTCCATGGCTCAACTGGAAAACTTATTCAATCGCTCTGCACTTTGATTATTTGATTTGAAAATGGATATTAAAACAAATGAATAAGTTCATGATTCAAAATGAAAACTTTTTAAGCATACTTCTAAGCATATTGTTTTCAGCTTAGAATCTTGATAAATGGGTTCAAAGTTTATCAATAAAGGTCCAAGATTAACTATCTTACATTTTAAAACAAAAATCCTTAGAACTATACCAATAAGACATCATGATAAATTGAGAAAAGATCAAAGAAGTGAAAGTTTTCATTTTAACTGGATCCACAATCAACACTCATGTAAGCAGCAGTCAAGAAATTAAAGGGCTAGTATGCTGAACTGCAAGGTCGATTTACACCACAAGTTTGGCAGTTCAAGCTCACCAGGAACTCCTTGGAAACCCTATACAGGGTCACTGTGAGTTGGAACCAACTCAACAGCATTTAATAGCAGCAAAAGCATTGAACAAACTACAACCACACACACAAAAAAAAGTGTTCAAGAGCAAAGACATCAATTTGAAGACTGAGCTACACTGATATAATCCAAGGTATGTTCAATCACCTCATATGCATATGAAAGCTGAACAATGAGTAAGTAAGTAAGACCAGAGAAGAAATAATGCATTTGAATTATGGTGCTGGCAAAGAGTCCCATGAACTCCCATAAGAATGAACAATTTACAGATTACATATGCTCCTTAGAAGTGCGGAGGGTGATGTGTTCTCACCTACATTGAACAAGTTATAAGTAGGGACCAGTCCCTGGAGAAGGATCCCATTCTTGGTAAAGATGTGGTCGGTGGAAGAGCTGAAGTCCTTCAACAAGAATGACAATGGGCCGAAACATAGGAAAGATTGTGAGAATGGCTCAGGATCCAGCAGCATTTCATTCTGCTGTAAGCAGAGTCTCTATGAGTGGAACCCAGTCAATGGAAACTGACAACACTAACTTAAATGTTCAAGGAATCATATTGAATTCTGTGTTAACAACACACTATGGAAAGGGAGGGTGGGTATAGTAAGAACCAAAGAGACTAGTTTGGAAGCTATTTCTGAAATATCATTGTCTCACATCAGAAAGATCACACACAGTAAGAGTGGGAAGAAGAGTTCAGATTGAGCTCTATTTTGAAAGACAACAGGATTTCCTGACAGATTGGAGATGTTGTTGTGGTTAGGTACTGTTGAGTTGACACCGACTCATAGTGACCTCTGCACAACAGAATGAAACACTGTCCAGTTCAGAGCCAGCCTCACAATTGTTGCTATGCATGAGTCCATTGCTGTTTCCACTGTTCCAATCCATCTTGTTGGGGTCTTCCTCTGTATCACTGACCATCCACTTTACCAAGGATGATGCCCTTCTACATAGACTAGTCCTTCTTCATAGTATGTCTGAAGTATGAGAAATGAAATCTAGCCATCCTGGCTTCTAAAGAGCATGTGGCTGTACTTCTTCCAACACAGCTTTGTGTATTCTTTTGGCAGTCCCTGATACTTTTAATATTCTCTAACACCATAAGTCAAACTAATCAATTCTTCTGAGGTCTTCTTTATTCACTGTCCAACTTTCACATGCATATTACGTTATTAAAAAAATATCATGGCTTAGGTCAAGCTCACCTTACTCCTCAAACCGACATCTTTGCTCTTTATACTTTATAGAGTTCTTGTACAGCAGATTTGCCCAATGCAATGCATCATTTGATTTCTTCACTATTGCCTTCATGAGTGTTGATGGTTGATTAATATGAAATTAAGTCTTTGACAACTTCAATCTGTTCTCCATATATCTTGATGTGATTTATGACCAAAGGTGAGGATTTTTGCTTTCTTTATATTAAGGTGCAACCTATACTGAAGGCTGTGGTCTTTGATCTTCATCAGTAAGTATTTTAAGTCCTCTTTGTCTTCAACAAGAAAGGTTGCATCATCTGCATACCGCAGGTTGTTAATGGGTCTTCCTCCAATCCTGATGCCAGCCTTTTGTTCATATACTCCAGTTTCTTGAATTATTTATTTAGCATACAGTTTGAATAAGTATGGTGAACAATAATTGTAAGCCATTCAGTGTTCCCTTGTTTTGCTTGAACAACTAACTGACTCTTGGTCTATGTACGGGTTGTCCATGAACACAATTAAATGGTCCAGAGGAATCATTCACCACCATATTGTCCACAGCTTGTCATAATCCACACAACCAAAATAATTGCATAGTCCATAAAGCACAGGTAAGCTCATTTCTAATATTCTCTGCTTTTAGTCGAGATCCAGCTGTTGTCAGCAATAATATCCTTGGTCCCAAATCTTCATCTGAATCTGGCTTGAACCTCTGGCAGTCCTTTGCCAATGTACGGTTGTAGTCATTTTTAATTTATTTTAAGGAAACTTTTACTTTGCATGCAATATTAATGATATTGTCTGATGTTTTCACCATTCCATTGGGTCACCTATCTTTGGAATGGGCACCGTTATGGCTTTCTTTCCATCAATTGGCCAGGTAGTTGTCTTCCAAATTTCTTGGCATAGTGGTTGCAGTGCCACATTAGCTTGCTGAAAGATTTCAACTTGTATTCCATCAATTCTCAGAGTCTTGTTCTTTGCCAGTGTCATCAGGGCACCTTGGATTTCTTTGTTCAGCATCACTAGCTCTTCATCACATGCTAACCCTTGACTGGTTGACCATTGAACATTTCTTTTTGATACAATGACTGTGTATTCTTTCCACCTTCTTTTGATGTTTTCTACCTTGTTCAATATTTTGCCTACCAAATCCTTCAATATTTCAAGTCAAGACTTGATTTTTTTCTTCTATTCTCTCAGCTTGAGAAATGCTGAGCATGTTCTTCACTTTTGGTTTTCTAACTCCAGATCTTTGCACTTTTCATTTGATTTGTCTTCTCAAATTGCCCTTTAAAATTTTATATTCAGCTCTTTTACCTACTCATGTTTTCCATTTGCTTTAGCATATCTATACTGGAGAGCAAGTTTCAGAGTTTCTTCTGACATCCATTTTGGTCCTTTCTTTATTCCATGTCTTCTTAATGACCTTTTCCTTTCTTTCTGTATGATGTTCATAATGTCATCCCACAATTCTTTTGGTCTTCAAGCATTGGTGTCCAATTCCTCAAATCAGTTCATGATATGATCTCTAAAGTCGGGTGGGATATGTTCAAGGTCATATTTTGGCTCTCTTGTACTTGTTTTAATTTTCTTCAGCTTCATCCTGAACTTGTATATGACCAATTGATGGTCTATTCCACAGTGTCCTCATAGCCTTGTTTTGGCTGATGATATGAAGCTTTTCCAATGTCTCTTTCCACAGATGTAGTCTATTTGATTTCTGTGTATTTCATCTGGTGAGGTCTGTGTATATAGTCATCTGTTACGTTGCTTTAAACAGGTATTTGCAAAGAACAAGTCATTGGGCTTGCAAAATAGTATCATGATCTCCAGTATCATTTCTATCACCAAGATCATGTTTGCTAACTACTGATCCTTCCTCTTTATTTTCAACCTTTGCATTCTAATTGCCAGTGATTATCAATATACATTGATTGCATGTTTGATCAATTTCAGACTGAAAAAGTAGGCAGAATTCTTCAGTTTCATCATCACTGGCTTTAGTGGTTGATGTGTAAATTTGAATAATAGTAGTATTAACTGATCTTTGCAGGCATATAGATACTTAAAGATAGATCTTTAAATGTTCTTTTTGATGATGAATGTGACTGCAGTCTTCTTCAATTTGTCAATCCCAGAATAGCAAACCATGTGGTTGTCAGATTCAAGATGACTAATACCAGTCTATTTCAGCTCACTAATGCCTAGAATATCAACGTTTATGCATGCCATTTCATTTTTAACAACTTACAATTTTACTAGATTCAAGTTTTATACATTCCATGTTCTGATTCTTAATGGATGTTTACATCTCTTTGTCATAATTTTGAGTAGTGCCCCATCAGCAAATGAAGGTTCCCAAAGCTATTCTATTTGTTTCATCATGGTCAACTATATTTTGAAGAAGCGTCTCTTCCCTTGTCATATTTTGAGTGTCTTCCAACCTAAGGGCTTCATTTCCCAACTCTATATCTGACAATATTCTGATGCTCTTCATCATGTTTCAATATCCAATATTTGGGTCCTGACAGTGTCCCACTGCTATTCATAAGGTTTTTAGTCACTAAATATTCAGAAATAGTCCATCACTCCTTCTTCCTACTCTGTCTTAGTTTGGAAGCTCAGGTGAAACCTATCCACCATGGTGACACTGCTGACATTTAAAATACTAGTGGTGCTTCCAGAATCACAGAAACACTCAAACCTCCAGAGTACAGCAAACTGACAGATGAGGGGTGAGATGGATTGTGAGAAATGGAGAAGAGTCTAAAGTAATGGATACTTTGTAGACTGTGTAACTGATAACATGTCATTGCTATCACCTGAATTGGGACACAAAAGCAGTACCTAATGATATATTCCAATCTTCCCCTTGAATATTATTTCTTTTCTCAGATGAGTAAAATTAAATCTTCAAATTTTTGTAGTATTTTTTTCATTACTGGTGTTCCTCACCATGAAGTTGATTCCAACTTCCCATAGATGAAGAATAGATGCTTTCCACAGGATTTTCAAGGCTGTTACCTTTTGTGAGGCAGATCACCAGCCTTTTGTCCTAAGGCGTCTCAATGGGTTTGAACCACCAATCTATCAGTTAGTATTAGTATTTGAATGCTTAGCTGTCTGTGCCAAAAAATAAAAACCCACAAAAACAAAACAGGCTAAGTGTCATTGATTCTGATTTATAGTGACCTTATAGGTTTGAGTAGCACTGTTACATACAGTTTCCAAAGTTATAAGTCTTTATGGACACAGAACATTACATCTTTTCCCACTGGTAAGAGGCACAAGAACAAACATTGTTAATTGTTTGGTGAGGATGAATGGTTATTCCCCTCCACAGTTAAGTTTCTATGTAGATATCAGAACTCAGCACTGGTCTGCCCTCAAAGCAATCAAATCCAGGGGATGAGGATCCTTAATTATAAGAGCTGTGGCTCAAATGGATAAGCTAAACTGACAACTAGAAGCACTGAGTGCCAACAAAGACAAAGTGTGATGGTGACAACCACGCCTCATTGACAACCATGACTCCAATTGACAGAAATGGAAAATATGTTTAACTGACAGTTATGAGAAAATGTACATAGTATTATAAGGCATATGGATACATAGTTCAGTGTTTACACCTAAGCTAATATTTCTTTTTTTAAAAAAAATCACCCTTGATGGTTTGCTCTGCTTTGAAGACATATAATTTATTTTTAAATCTCCTGAGGCATTGACAGCCTTCAAATGACAAGAGCAATTATACCACATGTTCATGTGTTGAAGAAATTGCTGAAAAAAACCTCAATACATATATGGTAACTCTTTACCTGAACATTGGTGATTAGATTAATAATGAAAGGATGCAGACATCTTCAGACATCTTCTGGCTAACTGGTACTAAGTAAACCGCTATACAGAGTAACTCTTTATTCTAATGAGAATGAGAAAGTAGCTCCATAGGGATGGTTACACTATTTGAACAAATATGTATTTCTCCTTTTTTTATGTTCTCTATCATTTTGAGCTACTGGTAGGATTAAGAGCTCTGGTAGTGTAGTGGTTACGAATTGGGCTGCGAACCTCACTGTCAGCAGTTCAAAACTACCAGCTGTTCCATGGGAGAAAGATGAGGTTTTCTGCTCCTGTAAATATTTACAGCCTTGGAAACCCTGTGCAGAGTCGCTATGAGTCAGAACCGACTCCACGTCACATAACAACAACAATCATTTTGAGTTTTCCTTCATTGACTAAGAATATGAGGAGGGGTCATTTTTCTCCTTCAGTGTTTGTTTTTCTCAAAACACATTTTTTTTTTTTTTTACATTTATTTAACAAACATGTAATGAGAACATCTTCTGTGCCAGGTCTCACCTTAGATATATTTTCCAGGAAAATCTACGTCCAATTGGATAACCTTGGTAAATCATCTGAGGATACCTGCCCACCACTTGGGGTGCGGAATGAATGTCAGTCATGGATTTATACCCAAAAGGGACCACAAGTGCAGTTACAGATTGTGGTCATGGACTATGAGTTCAGATTACCAAAAGACCAAAGCCACTGTCAAGAGGAGAATACAAGACAACCACAAAACTCACCATCTTTGAGTGGAATCTGATCATAGCAGCATAGTAGGTCAGAGTAGAACTGCTCCATAGGATTTCTAAAGCAGTAAATCTTTACAGAAATCTACCACCACATCTTTTCTCTGGGAGCTACCGATGGGTTTGAGCTGGTACTTTTTCTGTTGGAAGCTGAGCACCTTAACCCCTGTGCCATCAGGACTCTTTATAATAATGTATCTATATATTATATGCTATTAAAATCTAAATCAAATGACATATTGCCTTAGGCAAATTTGTTGCACAAAACTTCTTGAAAGTGTTCAAGAGTGAATAAGTCAGTTTGAAGACTAAAGCACACCTGACCCAAGACTAAAGCACACCTGACACAAGCCTCATATGCCTGTGAAAATTAGACAATGAATAAGGAAGAACATAGAAAAAGTGGTGCACTTGAGTTATGGTTTTGGAGAAGTAAAAGCACCATGAACTGAACTGTTAGAAAAATAAACAAATCTGTGTTGGAAGACGTACAGTCAGAATGGTCCTTACAAGCCAGGATGGTGAGGCTTCATCTCTCGTACTTTAGACGGATTATCAGGAGGGACCAGTCCCTGGAGAAGGATATAATACTAAGTAAAGTGGAGGGTCAATATAAAAGAGGGAAAACCACAACAAGATGGATTGGCACAGTGGCAGCTGCACTGGGCTCAGGCTTAACAATTGTGAGAATGGCTCAGGACCAGGCATTGTTATGTTCTGTTGTACACAGGGATGCTGTGAGTCAGAAGTGACTCGATGACACCTAACAACAACTTTAACATTGAAATCTGCTGTTTTCAAGTGGAATCTGACTCATAGCAAACATACAGGACAAAGCAGAACTGTTCCACAGAATTTCAAATCTGTAATCTTGATGGAAGCAGACTGTTATATCTTTCTCCTTTGGAGCAGCTGGTTTGTTAGAACTGCCAACCCTTTGGTTCACAGCCAAATCCTCATCCCTCTATGAAACCTGGCTCCTTCAACATTCATTAAATAGCACACATTCCAAGGTAGCAAATACACCCTACCTTTATTCAGACACAGCTCCTCTGGATTTGTCAAGACTCCAAGCACCAGCAAGCCTAGCAGATGCACATGGAATAATTACCAACTAAGACTGGGTGACCTCTCATTTATAATAGTGCTAATGAAATCACCATTAAGTAATACATTTCCCCTAGACCTAACAACCAGAAAAGGGCAGTTAATGCTTGTAATTAAAACACATTCATGTTTAGCATATGTTTAATTCTGGTCTTCTTAATGAACAGAAATATTCATACAGTTATTTTCAAAGATCTGTCTTAATGAGATTGCTTCATTTTTACCAGATCAGTGGCAGGGGCCTCTGATCTGTCTAACAACATTGAACTATCTATTAACTCAAAACCTATGATGCTAACAACAAGACATGTGTAGTTGTAGGTTTGGAAATGTGTTGTGTAGTGATAAGTAGTATTTCAATAGAGCCCTTGAATGGTGTCAATGGTACATGCACTTTGCTGCTAACTGAAAAGTTGGAGGGATTTGACTCCACCCATGGAAAATAAGCCTATGTAGTTCTGATGAAGGAGCCATTGAAACCCCAATGGGGCACAGTTCTCTGACGTACATGGAGTTGCCATGAGTCAGAGTCAACTCAAAGGGAACTGAAAACCACACCCAGGGTACAGAGAGCCAAGGTCTCCACAATATGGTGAGTAGAGAAGGTAAGAGTAGCATGCTCTTCTTGCACTAAAGTTAAATGTAATTAGGACCTCCCAAGGAGCTCTGGTAGCGTAGTGGTTACGAATCGGGCTGTGAATCTTAAGGTCAGAGGTTCGAAACTACCAGCCACTCCTTGGGAGAAAGATGAGGCTTCCTACTCCCGTAAAGATTTACACCCTTGGAAACCCTGTACAGGGTAGCTATGGGTCGGAACCGACTCGACGGCACTTAACAACAACAACAGTTTCCATAATAAAATGTATGAATTCTCTTACTGCAGCCATTGCTTAAATATTTTATTCTTTAGGTTTCATAAATTTCATATGAACTCTAATTTCAAAGCATTCAAACTGTATGAATTGGGAGTTATAATCTTATTATTTACAGACAAGTTTCTAAGCTCTGCATTATTAATTAATGGAATATCTTGAGAGTTCAAAATTAAAATAGACAATGGCATGGTTTAATGCGGAAAATCCTTAACTTTATCATAATAAAATTAATAACAAAGCAAATGCTAACATTTTCTCTTATTAAAAGCTAATGAAGAAATCCCCACTGAAAATTTTATATTTAAATGCCTAGTTTTTGGAGAGACATCTGAGTCAGGCTAAATTAAGAACTGAATCACAATATTCATAGCCCTAAGAACTATGGAATGGTTCCTAAGTTTGTGATTAACAGGAAATATAATAATTCTCTAAGGAGAGGAAATCACTCAAAACCAATTTTCAGTTCCCGAAATGTATTACTTTAAATAGACCCAATGAGCCGTGTTGAATATTTAACTTAATTATTATCATGAACTAAACGTTTATGATGCATTCTGAGATAATTTAAAGAAGAGTTGTACCTTTTAGGTGGAATAACATTTCCATTCATTTAGCTTTTAGATGTATAAACAGCATTATTAAGTGTTTATCAAATGACTAAACAGTATTGTATGTGTGGCAGAGTGGTAAATGGGGAAATTAAATGTAATCATTAAAATTAAGCTTGAAGCATTGGCATTACTCTTTCTTCTTGGATTATGTAAAGGCATAGGGAACGAACAAGGTTCATGAAGGGGCTACACTTAGCCCAATCTCCTCCCTCCCAATTATTTCATCCTTCCTCACAGTTTCCTCTGGTGTGCCCTTTTTTTTTTTCTTGGCACCTTCTATTCTTACCATCAAAAGAACAAACAAATCTGTGTTGGAAGATGTACAGTCAGAATATTCTTTAGAATCCAGGATGGCAAGAATTTCATCTCTACTACTTCAGACATATTATCAGGAAGGGTTAGTCCCTGCAGAAGGACATCTTGCTTGGTAAAGTGGAGGGTCAATGAAAAACAGGACGACCCCCTATGAGATGAATAGGCACAGTGGCAGCATCAATGGGCTCAAGCATAGCATCAATAATGAGGATGGTGCAGGACCAGGTAGTGTTTCATTCTGTCATGCATAAGGTTGCTATGAGTTGGTACCAACTCTATGGCACCTAACAACAACAACACAATTTTTACAGAGGGAAAAAGATGTGGGTTTCTGCTCCCATGAAGATTTAAAGCCTCAGACACCCTATAAAGATTTTCTATGAGTCAGAAATGACTCAGCAACACTTTACAAAAGGTCTCAAGCTAGAGCTCTCTGTGTTCAGAACTTATGATGCTAAGAGGTATGGCTTCTCTCACTTACAGTGGGGAAATCTAGTTTACTTAGAATGTCTGTATCTTAAAATATCCTTCTTTAGTAAATGTTTCTGAGTAACTGGACTCCATATTAAAATAATATAATGCTTTCTTGATTGTTCATCTAGGATTGAATGCCTCAGGATTGGAGAAAGACTCAGTAACAACCTATGATATATAGATTGCACAATCTTGCTTGACTAAAGTAAAGACAGTTTAAAGTACTTATTCATGAAAGTCAGAAGTCAAAACATTTCAGTATGCATAAATCTACAGTTTCAATATTCTATACACCTGAAGGTTAAAAAAAAAGAAAGAAAGAAAACCCTCGAAACTGGACCAGTAAACAACACTGTGATAAATTAAAGCATATATATAGTCAATAATTTTATTCTACTTGGCTTAACAATTAACACTGATGAAATCAGCAGTCACGAAGTTAAATGACATATTACACTGGAAAAATATGATGTAAAAGTTCTCTTTTTTTGTTGTTATTGTTGCTGTTGTTAGGAGCCATTGAGTTGGTATTGACTCATAGACCCTATGCGCAACAGAATGAAACAATACCCGGTCCTGCACCAACCTCACAATCATTGCTATGCTTCAGCTCATTGCTGCTGTCACTGTGCTAATCCATCTCATTGGGGGTCTTCCTCTTTTTTGCTCATCCTCCATTAACCAAGCACGATGTCATTCTCCAGGGATTGGTCTTCCTTGGTCATCCAAATTTGTTGGTAGAGAGAAGTGAGTATCTCCAGTGCTGCATTAGTTGTTGACAGATTTCAATTTGTATTCCATTTGTAGAAATGAGGATGACAAGACTTTGCATTGCTTACTTTGCTGTGATCATCAAGAAATTCCAATCTCTAGAAACAGACATCTTGTTTGATGAAGTAGATGCTGTTGTTAAGTACCATTGAGTCAGTTCTGACTTATTGCAACCCTGTGTAGAGTTTCTGAGGAGCAGCTGGTAGGTTTCAACTGCCCACCTTGTGGTTCAAATCAGCCGTGCAGTCCAGTGCACCATCCTTCGGGGCCACACCAGAATTCTGGTAAAGTAGAGGGCCAGTGAAATGATAGAAAGCCTCCATGAGATGGATTGGCACAGGTACAACTGATTCAAGCATGAATGCTCAAGAAGAGGACCCAGAACAAGACAACAATCCTTTCTGTTACACAGAAGATTGCCATGAATTGGATTAAAGTCAACAGCAACTAAAAACAACAATAGAATTCACTTGAGAAAACAATTAAGTGGTTGATTTCAGTGTAGACTTACAAACCTGGACAGACACTAAACCTACAACCGCCAGCATAAAAATACATCAAATTTAACCCTTGTTTGGCAGATGTCCATGCTTTTATATTATTAAATGTTGTTATTCGAATCCCAATGCAGTGTATATTTGAATATGCATCAAGACTTCATTCTTCTTGGATCAACCATCAACACTCATGGAAGCAGTAGCCAATAAATCAAATGTTATAGTGCATTAAGCAACTCTGCTGCACAAGACCTTTCTAAAGTGTTAAAGAGCAAAGATGTCAGCTTGAGGTCTAAGGTGCACCTGACCCAAGCCATGGTATTTTCAATAACTTCATATGCATACAAAATTTGGACAGTGAATAAGGAAGATCATAGAAGAATTGATGCATTTGAGTTATTGGAGGAGAATATTGAAAGTGCTATGGACTGCCAAAAGAACCAACAGATCTGTGTTGGAAGAAGTACAGCCAGAATGCTCCTTGGAGATCCGAATGGCCAAACTTCGTTTCTCATACTTCTTACATATTGTCAGGAGGGACCAGTCACTGGAGAGGGATATCATGTTTGGTGAGGAGGAGGGTCAGAGAAAAAGAGGAAGACCCCCAGTGAGATGGATTGTCCAAGTGGCAGCATCAATGGGCTCAATTGTGACAACAATTGTGAGGTTAGCCCCCGGACCGGGCAGTGTTTCTTTCTGTTGTGCATAGGGTCACTACGAGTCAGTACTGGCTCAATGACACCTAACAACAACAACAATAAGACATTTTTGTGGCATAAAATGACAAAAATGTTTATTCTTAATGGTTTTATTTAAGCAATTGAATAATATTAAAAACTTCAGTAAACCTTTACCGAAAAACCTTTTGTGTCCTGGATCCAGGTAAGAGTGAGACATTTTCTTTGTCCTTATAAATGACCCTACAGTCTAGCACATGGATTCTCAACGCAGCATTATTGAGGTTCTGGTGGAAATCCTTTGTTGTAGAGAACGGCCCTGTTCACTGTTGGATGCTTAATAATATTAGCTCCTCTTGGCCCCACACCCAGTGTGATGATCAAAAATATCTCCAAACCCAAACCAAACTAAACCCATTACTACCAAGTTGGTTTCTACTCACATTGGCAATATAAGACAGGATGGAATTGCCTCATGGGGTTTCTGATGATGCAAATCGTTGAAGGAGAAAATAGCCTCCTTTTTCTCCCAGGGAATGGCCCATGGGTTTGAACCACTGCACTTGCAGTTGGCAATACAACATTAACACACTATGCTACCAGAGCTCCTAAAGATGTCTGCAGACACTGCCAAATATTCCCCAAAAAAGATAGAAGTGCCTCTATTTGAGAGCCACTGGCCCAGAAAATCAGAAAGTGAACAAATCATTGTAATAGAAATAGAGGTGAATGTATCAGCTCATAGAACCTGGGTGTGGAGACAGTGTGCTGTCTGGTCACAGAGGCACAGGAAGTGGATCCAATAGGATGGTGGGCTTTTGACAGGTGTAAAGGAAACATGTCAAAGGTTAATGTTGCTGTAAAGACGTTCAGCAAGGAAGACATTCCGTCCAAAAACTTGCTATACAGAATCAGCTATTACAAGATCTATTCAAACACTTTCTCCTCAATCATAATTTGCTGTGATGTCATTTCTTTCTTTTTATAACCACAGCAGAGAAACATTGCTTTAACTTAACATTTATGCTTCCAAATGGCACTCTATCAGCACTATTACCACTTTCTATCCAGTTGATTCCAACTCATGGAAACCCCATGTGTGTCAGTACAACTGCCCTCCATAGCGTTGCGATGGCTGGATTTTCAGAATTAGATCACCTGACCTTTCTTCCAAATTGCCTTTGGGTAGCCACTAAATTTTGTAACTGTTAGCACCACCCAGATTCTCCAAAAATAACAAATCCATTGGCATCTAGTTAATACCAACTCATAGCAACCTTGTACAGAGTTTCAGAAAATCTTTATGGGAACAGAAAGTCATCTTTATCCTTCAGAGCAGCTGGTGGGTCTGAAATGTCCACTTTGTGTTTAGCAGTTCAGTGCTTATCTCATAATTGCTGTTACATGCCATCAAGTTGGTGCTGGTGCATAGAACCTTTGCATAGATTTTCTGAGAGTGGCCAGTGGGTTTGAACTGCTAACGTGGCAGTTAGCAGTCCAGTGCTTAGCCTATAGGTAATATTTACATTTATAATGTAATAAGAATGCTAATTTTGTGTCGATCCCAACTCTAAGTACTCTGTACAATTTAATGTGAATAATGATTGTGAAATAGGTACTAAAAGACCTACATTTTACTGGTAAGGATCATGAAATACAAAATGTTTAATAATAATTGTCCACATAGCTAATAAATTGTTGTTGTTAAGTGCCTTGTGGTTAAATGCCATCTAGTCGGTTCCGACTCATAGTCACCCTATATGGGGTATCCAAGGAGCAGCTAGTGAGTTTGAACCAATGACCTTGTGATTCAAACCAAACTTGCAGTCCAGTGCTTTCTCCCACAGCACCACACAAGGACACCCTAGCTAATAAACAGGGAGCTGAGATTTGACTCCAGGTCACCTGATACCATGGCAGTACCTTGGACATTGGTATGATACCCAGCTGACTGCTGTTCCTCCTCTCTTAGGAGTGATCCCTGAATGATCATCAGTCACCAGACAAGCTTCAGACCTGTGACTCAAATATCCTATCAAATCCATTTGTGCTGCTAACTTCTCTCAGATGATACTATTTGAATTCATTAAGCTAATTTATTAGAGTAAATATCTCTGTAAATGATTGAATTAGCATTTATTACAGTTTTGTGTGTTAGGCATAGCAAGCAGCCCTGGCTCCATTCTGTATCCTGTCAAAACTGAAGAACAAGGAATCTGAGCAGCCAATTATATTTCCCGAGACAATGTGTCCAAGAGGATCAGGACGCAAATCTAAATGACATTCCCATGATTAGCTTGAAACCCCACACAGTCTCCAGTGCTTACCAAACATATTTCTATTGCCCGAAGAGTTTAGCACCTAGTATAGCGTTTACAGGTCAGCCTCTTCTCATTTTAGCCCTGGAATCATTTGTCCTTTCACTACATTTTTTTTTTTTTTTTTTCCTTCTTTGACCTGGTTCCGGATCCTTTCCCTTCCTTAGTACAAAAGGCTTCTTTCCACCTACTCTACTTGCCCAACAAGAGTAGGTTTTACTTGCCCGCATTTCTTCTCTCTCTCTCTCTCTCTCTCTCTCTTTTTTTTTTTTCAAGGATACTCTATTGGAGAATCTTTTCTTAATATTTTGACATGTCTCTGAATAAGTCTTATAAATGAAATAATATAAACTCCTATAGATTTTATTTCCATTTTGGTAGGCAGGATCTTATGAACTCCTCAGACATTTTATCTTACATGGGAATAATGCCAGCCACACTGAACCTGCCTGTGTAAGAAATCATGGAAGTCCAATTTGTCACATCTCCATTTTATCCCTGGAAGATACCTGAGATCGAAATTGAAAAGCCTTATTGTTCTTTTCCAGCGACATTAATTCTATTTCAAAATGTTATTCCATGTAGGACCCTATCTAGAGAAGCAGTGACACCAGAGATGGTGCATGGAAAGAGGGAGCAGCTGAGGACTCATGGAAAGAGAGGGACTGAGAGCTGGCAAGTAGGAGGCAGGCTTGCAGAATTGCCCTTTGGTGGTTTAAGAATGTAAAACTGATGATCTGCCTTGTAAACTTTCACTCAATTCACAATTAAAATTTTTTTAAATGTTATTCCATTATCCCAATATGTATTCTCAGTTTTTTTTATCTTACCACACACAGAAACCCTGCACACATTAAACAATCACTCCCTAGATTCTACTAACCTAGTCAGGGCACTCACTAATCTCTTTTGCTCATCTACATTTCCCTATTCTAGATATTTTATAAAAGTGATAGTATACAAATACTATCCTGAATGGAGAAAGTAAACTGAGCAAATAAATGCAAAAATCCACAAGTCTATTTGACTATTTCAACATTCTATTTATAATCATTTGAAAAATTTGGCAAAAACAAATGATATAGCAGATCCAAACAACGTTAATAACCAACTTTACCTCAATGACATTTATAGATACTCCACACCCAAATACCAGCATACATATATTTTTAAGTACACATAGCTGTTGTATGCCTATGAGTCCATTCTGACTCATAGTGACCTTGTACAGGGTTTCCAAGGAGTGCCTAGTAGATTTAACTGTTGGCCTTTTTGTTAGTGGTCCAGGTCTTATCCTACAATGCCATACCAGGACTCCATTTTCAAGTACACATAGATTATTTAAAAGATAACATATATATGAACTATAAGACATGTCTTAAAATATGTTTTTAAAGATTAGAGGAAGTATTTCCTCTGACCACAAAAGAATTAAAATAAAAAATAATTCTAAAAAATATACCTGCTGTTGTTTAGTACTGTATAGTCGATCCCGACACATAGTGACCCTGTGTAGGGTTTTCGAGGAGCAGCTGGTGAGCTTGAACCGCAGACCTTGCAGTTCAAATGGCTTTGCAGTCTGGCGCATTAACCGACAGCGCCACACCAGGACTCCTAGCAGATTCCAAATACATTGAAACTAAATAGCTCATTTTAAACAAAATAAAAGCATCTCTGTAGGTTAATGCACCAGACTGCAAAGCCATTTGAACTGAAAGATCAGCAGCTCAAGCTCACCAGCAGCACCTCAGAAAACCTATACAGGGTCACTATGGGTCAGAACCAACTCAACGGCACTTAACAACAATAACAGCATACACATGAACATCACCAGATGGAATCTACAGTAGTCAAATTGACTACATCAGTGAGACAACACAGTGGAGAAATCAAGAAGGCCAAGGACAGGTTATGGACCAAGCCATCAATTGTTCATATGCAAGTTCAGGATAATGCTGAAGGAAATTAAAACGAGTTCATGAGAGCCAAAATGGGACCTAGAAAAGATCCCACCTGCATTTAGAGACCATGTCCTGAACAGATTAGATGCATTAAATACTAATGACTGAAATGAATGAGTTGTTAGAAGACAAGAATGAAATAAAAGAGATTCTGAAACTTGCTCTTGAGTGTAAAGAAGCTAAAGTGAATTGGAAAAAAAGAGAAGTAGCTGAGCAGAAAGTATCAAAGGGCAGCTCAAGAAATCTAGTAAAGTATTATAATGAAATGTGCAAAGTCCTGGAATTATAAAAATCAAAAGAAAAACATGCATAGCATTTTTTCAAGCTGAAAATACTGAAGAAAAAAACTCAAGTCTCAGGTTGCAATATTGAAGGATTTTTCTAGGAAGATGGAGAAGTCGACTACTTTTGAATGTTTAGTCACTGAAAACCATATGAATAACAGCAGAATATTGTCATAGATCATGCCAGAAGATGAAAATATTAGGATAGCATCAGCATGTTTCAGATATAGTGCCAAAAGATGAGACCCTCAATTTGGAAGGCACTGAAAATAGGACTGGAATGAGTAGAGTTGATGATGATGACATGAATGCAGTAAAGCTTTTGGGGCATTCATTTGCTAATGGAACACAACTCAAAATGAGGAGAAAAAGCTAGAAACATTCATTAATAATAAGAACGTGGAATTTACTTAATATGAATCTAGGAAATTGGAAACTGTCAAAAAAAAAAAAAGAAAGAAAAGAAATAGATTGCATAAAGATTGATATCCTAGGCATTAATGAACTGAAATTGGCCATTTTGAATCAGAAAACCATACAGTTAACTGTGCCAGGAAGGAAAATCAAAGGCAAATGGCGTATCATTCATTTCCAAAAAGAGCACTTCAAGATCTATCCTGAAGTACAGTTCTGTCTGTGATAGGATAACATCCATATACCTACAAGTCAGGTGAGTTAATACTATTATTTTTCAAATTATGAACCACTCACTAAAACAATTGATCATGAAATTGAAGAATTCTACAAATGTCTTCGAGAAGTGCAGTGACTCTGGATAAGCATGGAACTGTGAACCACAAAGCCAGAGATTCAAGATCACTAGCTGTTCCATGGGAGAAAGGTGAGGCTTTCTTCTGCAACAAAGATTTAAAAGCCTCAGAAAAACCCTATCCAGGGACTCAACAGTACATAAAGACAACAACAACCAACTTCTTCAGTCTAAAATTAATCAAATACAATTGATTTTATGAAGAAGAATGTGGCTTCAGGATTGAACAACTTATGATATGAAGATGATACAACCTTGTAAAAGCCTTAAATTTTTCCACAGTTTCATCTCAAGCATAAAGAGGATTCTCATGGATCTGGTGTGCAAGCACATACCTGCTGCTGTTCCAAGCACTGTACCTACCTACATGCATTCATTCTTGCATTTGGCAGACACTTAGCCAGAGCTGTGGGTTAATGCATCAAACTGCAAAGCCATTTGAACTGCAAGGTCAGCGGTTCAAGCTTACTAGCTACTCCTCAGAAATCCTATACAGGGTCGCTATGGGTCAGAATCTACTTGATGGCACTTAACAACAACAACAAACACACAATATCCTAGGCATTGTGCTAAGCATTAGAAACAAAATCTATAGTCTTCACTGTTTATCATCTAGTATTGAGACAGATCAGCAAATAAAGAGGAAAGTATACATAATATAAATATTATATATTAGGTTAGGAGACTGAACAAATCTATCTCACAAGAACTGCAACCAGAACATTCCTTAGAAGAAAGGAGGGTGAAAATCAGACTCCTTTTCTTTGGACACCTCATCAAGGACGATCAATTGCTAGAAAAGGACATCATGGTTGGTGAAGTCAAGTGTCAGCCAAAACAACAGAAATGCTTGCTGAGGCAGACCGACCCAATAGCCATTAACAATGAAGCCAACATATCAGTGACCAAGAAGATGGTACAGCACCACAGAGTTTGGTTTACTATATGGTCTTTATAAGGTCACTTGGAGTGGGAGCTTACTCCAGGACAACTAATATCCACAAGGATGAGGAATCTGAAATAAGGATCTGGTCTCTCTAGACATTATCAGGATGACTCACAAATTATTAATAAGAAATGCTATAACAGGACCACATCTTGAATGGGCAAAGCCACAGAGTTGTGTATCAATATCACACAGGCCAAATGCTGGAATGTAAGCTAACAATGGAGTAAATTAGGAGAGAAGGGCAGGTCTTGTGGACATTTGGCCTGATGCAAAGATCAGAACTCATACATTAAAAGACTTTAAGCATGGGCAAGACATGATCCCTCTGATATCCTGAAAAATAAGAATCATTCTGTTTTTACACTTTGATGATGTGTTATCAAAGCATGCCCAGTATTGTAAGTGACTAGTTCTGGTCTCAGTCTACCCCGCTAGATGAAAAATTACTTGCAACAGAGACTAGATAAAATAGAAAGGTTAAGTGTCCAAAGATTATTGATCTCTCTTTATTTTAGGGGGGAAAGGAAATTTAAAAACAAACAAAAAAAAAAAAGGAACTTAATCAAAGATGATTTCTATGTGATGCCTTGGAGTATAACAATAACACAGAAACTCTAGGTTTTGGAGGACATCCATAGTACCTTCTAACTTAGTCTACCATATTGTTTCATCATGATATTGAAACATCTGCTGATGACCTGTTTCTTCACTATGAGCTTTTTGTATAACATTGAAGTCTATATTGTTCCCCACAGAATTCCAGGACTAACTTTGTATCTGATCTTTAATATTATTGAATAAAACAATGTGTTTTGAATTCATAGAAAATGATAAATTTATGAAGACCAAAATAGGGATGTATATGCATTCTTAACTGTCAGTGTTTAATATTATCTTTTCTTATTTTACTGATAAAATTATCTTCATTAAATTGTTTAAAGTTAAATCTGAATGCTGTCAACTATTTTCAAGTCTTAGGATAAGATTACTGTATTAGTAGGGACTTGTCTATTCAGCATTACAGCAGACACAATAGTCTGAAATGAACACCTAAAGTGCTGATGAGCATGCATTTACTACCCAATGAAGTTCTCTCCTAGAGTTTTTGTTTTGGAATGGTCCAATTTTTTACAAGTTTAACTATCAAAAAATCCCATAATACTTTACAAGAATTAAAGGACAACGTGATCTAAGTCCTCTTCTTAAATAGTAAAAAAAAAAAAAAAAAAACCATGACCTGGAATATCTGTAGATCAGTCATGAGGAAGCCATCTTTGCTGAGGCAGCTCGTGATTGCTGTAACAAAGCTTGAAATTTTATAAGAGGAAGTCTAAAAGTATTGCTACTAGCATTCCAATTCATCCATGCTCAGGTTCAATGCAAACAAAATGTGTTTCAATGACCTCTATGATCAAGTTCTCTTAGTGATACAGCCATCTTAATCTCTTCAAGGTGCCTTCGAAATAGACGTCCAATCAAACCAGAGGCTTTCCAGAGGACCACTGGACATGTTCAATTTAAGGCAGACATGTCTTCAGAAGGTTATGAAGACTGTTTTGGGGGGATCCAAAAGGAATGATAGATGTTCTTAAAGGACACAGAACAATCACGGGGTTCATTAAGAAGACATTTTCAAGCAACAGAAAACTGCAGTGGTGAGATAAAGGTCAGAAGAGCTGCACCCAGGAATTTGTTTTCTGTCATTACAATGTATATGCTCATTCTTCAAGGATAGCAAGGGTTATCCTAAGAGAATTTCATTGGGAAATCTTACCCCATTCATTCCACCACACTGAACTTGCCCCTTCAGACTTCTTTTTTTCACCCCAAATTCAAAGAGCATCATATCAATCAAAGAATATAGAATTCTTTCAGGAAGGGTGGTTGTTGTTGTTAATTGCCATTGAGTTATTTCTGACTCATAGTGACCCTGTATAGGATTTTCAAGGAGTGGTTGGTGAGTTTGAACCGACAACCTTGGGGTTCAAATCAACCTTGTGATCGAGTGCTTATACTACAAAGCCACGCCAGAACAAGGGCTGGAGAGGTTGAAATACCACCTTCAGAAGTGAAGGCCTAGATGGGGGATATGTTGACGAACAGCCACTTCCCATTTTGATATTTTTGTCTTATAAAGGTTTCTTACACTTTGTAGGAATGTGATAGATCTGTAGGATAAGCACTGGACTGCAAACCACAAGATCTACAGTTTGACTATACCAGCAGATCTGTGGGAGAAAGATGAGGCTTTCTTCTCCTACAAAGATTTATGGTCTTGGAAACCCTATACTGGTTCGCTATGAGTCAGAACCCAATCAGCAGCATTTAACAATTACAGCAAAAGATTTTATAGCAATACTATTTTTACTTTGTCTCAAAGCATAGAGAAAGAAGATACTTCATGAGAAAAGAACAGCTTAAAGTCTCATAATGGTGAACCACTATCAGGTTCCATGAATCTTAGGACAATGGGGTATATATAACTTACATAATTCTTTATCACTTCATTGGTATTGAGTATATCCACAATCCACCACTCATCTGTCAGTTTGTGATGCCTTGCCTGCTGCTGTGATTTTGGAAGCAATCCAATGGGCATTTTAAATACCAGCAGGGTCAACCACGGTGGACAAGAGTGGACAAGTTTCAGATGAGCTTACAAACAAAGACAAACTAGGAAGAAGGAGAGACAGACTATTTCTGAATATTTAGTCACTAAAAACTGTACAAATTGCAGTGGAACACTGTCAGCACCAGAATATTGATTATGAAACATGATGGAGAGCACCAGAATATTGTCCGATACAGTGCTGGAAGATGAGCCCCCCAGGTTAGAAGACACTCAAAATGCAACTGGGTAAGAGCTAACTCCTCAAAGTAGACTTGATCATGATGATACAAATGGAGTAAATCCTTCAGTACCTACATTTGTTGATAGGGGCACAACTTATAATATGAATAGAAACGGGTGTAACATTCATTAATAAACAGAACATGAGATGTATGAAGTTTGAATCTAAGAAATTGGAAAATTTAAAAAATAAGATGGAACTCATAAGCATTGATCTCCTGGGCATTAGTGAGTTGAAATGGACTGGCATTGGCCATTTTGAATCTGAAAGTCACATGGTTTACCATGCCAGTAATGAAAATTGAAGAGGTATAATGTCACATTCATCATCAAAAAGAACATATCAAGATCTGTTTTGAAGTACACCGCTGTCTGTGATAAGATATTATCCATAGGCCTATAAGGAACACCAGTTAAGACAACTATTATTCATATTTACACAGCAACCACAAAAGTCAGTGATGATGAAACTGAAGAATTCTACCAAATTCTTCAGTCAGAAATCGATCAATCATGCAATCAAGATGTATTGATAATAAGAACGTGGAATGTACTTAATATGGATCTAGGAATGCAAAGGATGGAAACAAAGAGGAAAGATCAGTAGTCGGAAAAAGTGACCTTGCTGGAGATCACATGATAGAATTTTGTAAGACCAGTGACTTCTTCATTGCATGTACATTTTTTGAACAGCATAAAAAATGACTATACACATGGACCTCATCAGGTGGAATACACAGCAGTCAAATTGACTTTATATGTGGAAAGAGACTGTAGAAAAGCTCCATATCATCAGCCAAAACAAGGCCAGGGGCAGACTGTGGAACAGATCACCAATTGTGCATACACAAATTCAGACCTAATCTGAAGAAAATGAAAACAAGTCCACAAGTGCCAAAATATGACCTTGAACATATCCAACCTGAATGTAGCAGTCATTTAAAGAACAGGTTTGAGGCATTAGACACTAAACACTGAAGACCAGATGAGCTGTGGGGTGACATCAAGAGCACTATACAGGAAGAAAGCAAAAGGTTATTTAAAAAAAACAAAAAGGAGGAAAAGACCAAAATAGATGTCAGAAGTGACTCTGAAACTTGCTGTCCAGTGTACAAATGTAAAAGCAAACGGAGAAGTAAGGAGGTATAAGAGCTGAACAGAAGTTTCCAAAGATCAGCTCAAGAAGACAAAGTGAAATATTACAATGAAATGAACAAAGACCTGGAGTCAGAAAACCAAAAGGGAAGAACACGCTCAGCATTTCTCAAGCTGAGAGAACTGATGAAAAAAATCAAGCCTGGACTTGCAATATTGAAGGATTCTATGGGCAAAATGGGAGTCCTGCGGTGGTGCTGTGGGTTAATGGGCTGGACTGCAGATTTGGTTTGAACCACAAGGTCAGTGGTTCAAGCTCACCAGCTGCTTCTCAGAAACTGTACACAGGGTCACTATGAGTTGGAATTGACTCAATGGTACTTAACAACAACAACAAATGGGCCGAGTATTGAATGCTGCAGAAAGCATCCAATGAAGATGGAAGGAATACACAGAGTCAGTGTACCAAAAAAGAAATGGCCTATCTTCAATCACTTCAAGAGGTATCAAGAGTCAATGATTCTGTCTCCTCTGTACACAGGGTAGATAGGGCTGGGTAACTTAGACATTGGTTACCTAAAATGAGAGGATGAAAAAGGCACGAATTGACTGTCTTACACATTTTCAAAAGGGAGTTTAGTTTAAGAGTGTGGAGGGGTAGAAAGAGTCCCCGCTGAATAATTTTCATCTTGTCGAGATAGGACTGGTGAAAAGTGATGGGGATAAGATTCTTATGATTCAATAATAAACAATTGTTATCATGATTAATTGTGACTGTCACAACTGTAAAGGTAGAAGTTTTGTAACAAAAATGGGAAAGTAGTTAATCTTACCTTCCAGAAACAGAGGACCTTAGGACCATCAAGGGAGAGGAGCACAAATGGAATGCAGGACCCTATCCAGAGAAGCAGCAACACCAGAGATGGAGGCAGAGATGAGGACATGGAGAGAGGGAGCAGCTGAGGACTCTAGACTCATCGAAAAAGAGGGACTGAGTGCTGGTGGCAAGGAGGCAGAATTGCAGAATGTGCCCTTTGGTTGTTTGCATTATTATATATTCCTTAGTGTTTTTGTGTACATCTCCCACCCCACCCCCCAAAAAAAGAAAAAGAAAAACAGAGGGAATGGAAGCAAATACTGTTGAATGATGATGCATGGAGGAGATTGTAACCATTGCAGTGAAATGACAGTGTAAAGCTAATGGTCTTCCTTGTAAATTATCACTCAGTTCACAATAAAAATTTAATGAAAAAAAAAAAAAAAGAAGAATCAATGATACTGAAGGAAAAAGACCAAAGTGCACGGAAGACATTGGCAAAAAACAAGGCACCAGGAATAGATGGAATACAAATTGAAATATTTCAACAAACTGCTATGGCACTGGAGGCACTCACTCATTTATGTCCAGATATTTGGAAGATAACTACCTGGCCAGCTGACTGGAAGAGATCCATATTTTTGCCCATTCTAAAGAGAGGCAACCCAATGGAATGGAGAAATCCTCAGACAATATCACTGATATCCCATGCAAGTAAAATTTGCTTAAGATAATACAAAAACAGCTGGAACAATACTTTGTCAGAGAACTTCCAGATGTTCAAGTCAGATTCAGAAGTGGATGTGGAACAAAATATACCATTGCAGCCAATATTGATCTTGGCTGAAAACAGAGAATACCAGAAAGATGTTTACCTGTGTTTTATTGACTACGCAAAGGCTTTTGATTGTGTGGGTTATGAGAAACTATGGACAACATTGCAAAGAATGAGTATTCTGGAACGCTTAATCATCCTCATGAGTAACCTGTACATAGACCAAGAGACAATTGTTCGAACAGAACAGGGGAACATATTATGTTTTAAAATTAGGAAAGGTGTACTTATTTGACCTGTATGCTGAGCAAAAAATCAATGAAGCTTGATTATATGAAGACAAATGTGGCATCAGATTTGGAGGAGCACTCATTAACAACCTGCAATATGCACATGATATAACCTTGCTTGCTGAAAGTGAAGAGGATTTAAAATACTTAATGATGAAGATCAAAGACCACAGCCCTCAGTGTGGGTTGCATCTCAATGTAAAGAAAACAAAAATCCCAACCACTGGACCAATAAATAACATCCATATAAATGGAGAAAATACTTAAGTTGTCAAAGACTTCATTTTACTCAGGTCAACCAAAAACACTCATGGAAGCAGCAGTACAGAAATCAAATCTGCTGCACAAGACCTCTTTAAAGTGTTAAAGAGCAAAGATGATCCAAGCCATGGTGTTTCCAATAATCTCACATGCATGTGAAAGTTTGAAAGTGAATAAGCAAGACTGTCCAAGAATTGATGCATGTGAGTTACGGTGTTGGAGGAGAATATTGAAAGAACGCTGGACTGCCAAAAAACAAACAAACAAACAAACAAACAGATATTTTGGAAGAAATACATCCAGAATGCTCCTTGGAAGCCAGGATGGCCAGACTTTGTGTCTCATACTTTGGACATATTATCAAGGGGTCCATTTCCTGGAGAAGGATCTCATGTATGTTAACTTTGAGGGTCAGAGAAAAAGAGGATGACTCCCAATGAGATGGATTGGCACAGTGACAGTAACAATGGACTCTGTCCAACATAGTGATGTTGGCACAGGACCAAACAGTGTAACATTCTGTTTCGCATAGGGTCGCTATGAGTAGGTACTGACTTAATGGTACATAGCAACAACATGTTCACAATGTAGCTTAGCCACCACTGCTATCAAGTTCTCAATTATATTCATCAATGCAAAATAAAGCCCCATACCCCCATACACACACACTACCTCCTGCCACCCTCTAGCTTATGAATTTACCAACTCTGAAAATTTGTTGTAAATGGGATCATATAATATATGACCTTTAGTTTCTAGATTCATTTACTTGGCAAGCTATTCTGTGGTTCATCCACACTGCAGTTCCTATGACTCTCTGCTTAGAATGACGGCCCAGGGTCGTGCAGTATTTGAAAGCCTACATACAGAGGGACATAATGATGCAATTGACATCGATTTTGTTCTGATAACTCCATAAAGTAAGTATCACATTATTTCAAAAGGCCCTTTGCCAAAGTGGTTGATAATGCTGCAGACAGTATCTAAATGACTACCTAGAGAGGCTGCCTGTAGAGCTTTTTGAAGGCTCAGCATGTCTCCTGTGGGGAAACCTTCACTTTCAGTCACAAAAGGCAGCATATAAAAATTACCTAAGAATTACCACACTTACACTAATAATAAGAAAGTTATATGCCGCTCATGGAAAAGACCACGCATGGAAAATTACTTGCGGCGCAAGTTCCAACAATTGGTAACCATACATTGTCAAATGAACAAAGATTGATGACCAAAGAACCCAATATTCCATCTCTAGTTTGCGTTTAGGAGCACTGGAAATGTGGTGGTTAATGTTCTGTGGCTACTCACCCAAAAGTTTGACAGCTGGAACCCACCAGCTGCTCCTAGGGAGAAAGGTGTAGCAGTCTTCTTCCCCAAATATTTACAGCCCTGGAAACAGTCTGGGGCAGTTCTCCTTTGTCCTGTAGGGTCTCTCTGAATTGGAATGAGCTCCACAGCCCTTGGTTAATTTGATTTTCCATCAGTACCCACATTTATTGAGGGCCGAATAGGTATGCTATATCAATAAATTGAAAGGTCTTCTGTTTATAACCTACCTTCCATTTGCCAGTGTATCATATCTTGGTGAACTATGTGTTGCCATGATTCAGGAAAGTAGGCCATTGGTCTTTGTAATAACAGCAGGGTCACCCATAGTGAATAGATTTCATCAGAGCATCTAGATTAAGATAGACTATGTAGAAAGACTTTGCAATATACCTTCAAATGTCCACCACTGAAAACCCTCCAAATCAATAAGAACAGTGTTTAATATAGTGGAAGATGAGCCTCCTAGGCTGGAAGTCTTCAAACACACAGTGGCCTCAACAACAGAGTAAAGGTTATCAATGATCATAAAGATGATACATAGCAATCAACATTTCCCTCTGTTGTACGTGGGTCACCATGAGTTGGAGATAATCCAATGACCGCTAATAGTAACAACAATGTTTCACTACAACAGCTCATGTAGGTGGAAGCAGAGTCAGTAAGATGCAGAGACTTGGGGTAATTCTAAACTATATTATTTGAAAGTCAATCTCCTTTTCAACTACATTTCATATTTTGAAAAATGTAGACCTCCTTGCATGATCCTATAGGATAAGCAGTGGACTGTGAACAACAAGGTCAGTGGTTCAAACCTACCACTCACTCCTCAGAAACCCTATATGGTGTGGCTATGAGTCAGAACTGACTCAATGGCACTTAACAACACCAATTTGGGTATAACCATTAGATCATATGCCTTACTTGTAGTCAGGGGGAAACCTGAAGCTCATTGTGTGGAGTAGATTCCAACTCATACGGAAAACCCGAAAACCAAAAATCCAAACTCATGGCCATTGAATTGATTCCAACTCATTCTGACCTTGTAGAAGAGAACAAGACTGTCCCATAGGATTTCCGAGACGAAATCTTTACGAAAACAGACTGCTACATTTTTCTTCAGAGGATTGGTTCAACTGGGGAACTTTTGTGTAGCACTTGAATTCTTTAACCACTGCATTGCCAGAGCTCCTTTGTGGGGAGAAAGGTCATATCAGTCTATTTAAGGCTATTTTTTTTTTCAATTTTGCTCTTTTATTTTTACACACCACCACCACCACCACCACCAAGAAATAGAATGGAAAAAAGGTTTGTGTCTTCTTGCCGCAGATGCCATCAAGTCATTTTGGTACTTCCAGACTCTCTGCTGCTGTTGCTGATATTTGTGTTAGTGGTTAGCCACACCCTCTCTTTCCTTGGGGGGGGTGGGGGGGTGGCAAGGTATTTGCAGAACTCGACCTTGACAAGGCTTATGCACAATTGATCAAGGATGAAGTCGCATTGTTCTTCAGGAAGTCCTCTCTCACTGACAGATGTCCTAAGTTATGTGCCTTCAGTTCAGCGTCTCTACTGCCACTGGAAGTTTCCAGTGATTCATGACGAGCAGACTCTGCACTCAGCAATGGCATCATTTTTCAGTCACATCTCATTGTAAGGATGAGAATGTGGTGAACTCATAAAAATGATTTCAGAAACTTTGGGATGACTTTGATCATTGTACCAAATACAAAAGAAAAACTTACACTTCAAGAACTTCTGATACTAAATTTATTTGGTGCTTTTATGCAAACTATATTATAGTAGAAAATGGCTAATTAATTCATGGAGCTCTGATAACATAGTTGTTACAAGTCAGGCTGCTAAACTCAAGGTCAGCGGTTCGAAACTACCAGAGGTTCCGTGGGAGAAAGATGAGGCTTTCTGCTCCAGTAAAGATTTACAGCCTCAGAAACTCTGTACAGGGTCGCTATGAGTCAGAACTGACTCCACAGCACACCACTACCACCAATTAATTCATGGTGGTGTTGTGGCAAAGTGAGGTTGAATCAGTACAGACCCATAATGACCCTGTATAGGGTTTTCAAGGAGCAACTGGTGAACTTGAACCACCGACCTTGCAGTTCAAACAAACTTTGCAATCCAGTGCATTAACCTACAGAGCCATACGAGGAATTCTGTTAAAACTGCCAGGTGAGAGCACTCATGTTACCTATTGTTTTGATAATTCATTGCAGTAGGGAGCTTCCCTTAGAGCTGCCTTTCAGGTGCCAACTGCAGTGCCCAAACCAGACTAGCTGACTTCAGGTCCCCACATACGTGCAGAGCCTTTCAACCAATGGAGCCAATTTATCAAATGCTCAAGGCTGCTAACCAAAGGTTGAAGGGTCACATCCACCTAGAGGTGCATTAGAAGTAAGGTCTGGGAATCTCCTTTTAAAACTCAGCCATTGAAAGCCCTGTGGAGCATAGTTTTACACTGAAACACGTGGAGATTCCATGAGTCAGAGTCTACTGGATGGCAACTGGTGTTTTATTTGCTTTGCTTTTATAGTAATTATTGCGAATACTACCATTTCTTATTTCTTCTAGCAATTTTAACTCTCACTACCCTTCATTAGTGAATTTACCCCATTTCTTACACAGTGCTTTTCCCAAAAACCAGCACTACATTAGTGTCTTATTTCCTGAGAGTCATCATTTACATACTTTGCTACCGAATTTGACATTGTTATGTGGTTGGGTGCCATTGAGTCAATTCTGACTCCCAGTGATCCCGTAGAACAGAATAGAATTGCTCCACTGGGTGTCCTAGGGTGAAATCATTTTAGAAACTGACTGCTACGGAGTAACTGGATGGGTTTGAATAGCCAACGTTGTGGTTAGGAGCCTAAACTTAGCCATTGTGCCACCAGACTTCTTACATGTTGTTGTTGTTGTGTGCCGTGGAGTCGGTTCTGACTCATAGGGCTTCCGAGGCTGTAAATCTTTACAGGAACAGAAAGCCTCATCTTTTTTCCGTGGAACAGCTGGTAGTTTCAAACTGCTTACCTTGTGGTTCGCAGCCCAATTCGTAACCACTATGCTACCAGAGACTTCTTACATAGGCTATCAATAATGACTGATTGATTTCATTGTCAACTAATTGCTCTCTTCAATTGGATTAGAAGGGATATGAAATATCTGTGAATTTCTTGCACTCCTGACACATAACAAATGATGTATACACAGCTGGGAACATTTAACTATTTCTATAGTAAATAAAAATGAAAATAATAACAACTTCATGCAATTTGCCAGCACAATTTCTAAATTTATACATATCTATATAAAGGTAGCATTATCTCAGTGTAAATGACTTTGGAATTTTGCTGATCGTAAGAACTTAGTATTTAAATAGGAACATCTAATAATGCTCCAGAGGACAAACAGCCAAAACCAGCAGCAACAGAAGCCCGTTGACCTTGAGTCAATTCTGATTCATGGGAGCTCCATGTGCTGATGAAGGAGAACTCTGATCCATGGGGTCTTCTTGAATATGATCTTTATGGAAACTGACAAATGCATTTTGTTTCATTGACTGGATAGGTAGGTACGTAGGTAGGTAGGTGGTGTGCCGTGGAGTCGGGTCTGACTCAGTGACCCTGCATAGGGTTTCTGAGGCTGTAAATCTTTAAAGGAGCAGAAAGCCTCATCTTTCTCCCATGGAACAGCTGGTAGTTTCGAACTGCCAACCTTGAGATTAGTAGGCCGACTCATAATCATTATTGTCTGGATAGTTCTTTTAAAATAAAACTCCTGTCTCTCTTATTTTTTTTATTTTTGTTTTTTTCAGTTTATTCTTCTGAGAATATCATAGTATTATATTATAAACCATTTTCTGGATAGGTCTTTTAAAGCAAAATTCCTGTCCCTCTTATTTTTTTTAAATTTGTTCTTCTGAGAGTACCATAGTATCATCGTCAACAATAACAAACAGTATTCTTTTGCCGTCACTATTTTTACTCCTCAGAAGAGCCTGGATTTTCTTAACACATAAGTGGTAGTTGGTTATGTGCCCCGGAGTTGGAACCGACTCATAGTGACCCTGTTCAGGGTTTCCAAGGCTGTAAATCTTTATGGGAGCAGAAAGTCTCATCTTTCTCCCACAGAACAGCTGGTAGTTTCAAACTGCTGACCTTAAGGTTCGCATCCCGATTCGTGACCACTATGTTACCAGAGCTCCTTACACAGGGTTATGTCACTATGAGCTGGAACCGACTTGATGGCATCTATCAACATTGACAATAAACCAGTCAGCTACAAGATTGAAACAGTAACTACCATTTAAGTTTAGCAAGTTATCCCAGTACTAAGACAATTAATCTGCATTGTTAAAAAAGTTATTTGTAAAACTCCTGGGTAATAACCACCATTTACGTATGAACCTCTTTATCACCCCTGCCCCAAATGCTATTGAGACCAAAGCAAGAGCAAACAGAACCAAATAGTTCCCATGTCTTTATCATGAGTAGGACACAGAGAATATTAAGGATCTAACAAATCAGAAGTAGAAACATAGTATAGGTTTGCAGCACAGCCATTTTCAATATTTCATCATATTTTTTTCATAAAAGAGAGAAAAAAGGGGGCTAAGTTTGAGTTAAAATAACCCAACAGTCCATGTAAAATCACTGACTACAAGGAGCTCTGGTAGCGTAGTGGTTACGAATCGGGCTGCGAACCTTAAGGTCAGCGGTTCGAAACTACCAGCCGCTCCGCGGGAGAAAGATGAGGCTTTCTACTCCCGTAAGGATTTACACCCTCGGAAACCCTGTACAGGGTCGCTATGGGTCGGAACCGACTCTACGGCACTTAACAACAACAACAACAACAGGGAATAAAGTGGAAGGAGACTGAAGCTAAGAATCCTGGGAAGTCTAAACTATGGGAGAAAATAGGATTTCAATGTTCTTGATGTATGGGATAAAATAAGGAGGGATTATAAAATCTGACAAATAAATGAAAATCAAAAGGTGCCCAGTACAGTACACACTGCCCTCCAAAAAGAATGCATCCATAAAATAAACTCCTACTTAGAAAAATGAAGCAGGTTTTAGACACTTGTTGAACCAATGCAAACATTTATGTTCACACACAAAAAAAAAACAGCCATATAGATATTTATAGCTAGTAGTTGTACTCATTGTTGTCAAAAACTGGAAGTAACCAAATAGCCTACAAATATTAAGAAATCCCCATACAATGAAATGCTTTTCAGCCATAAAAAGCTATTAATACACACACACACAAAGGCAAAAAGGGCATAGGCAAAACTTGCATGTATTTTGCAAAGTGAAGGAAGCTGGACTGGAAGAGTTGTGTATGCTATAATACTAATGACCTTGTTGTTGTTGTTAAGTGCCGTCGAGTCGGTTCCGACCCATAGAGACCCTGAACAGAGTTTCCGAAGCTGTAAATCTTTACAGGAATAGAAAGCCTCATCTTTCTCCGGCGGAGCAGCTGGTAGTTTCGAACTACTGACCTTGAGGTTCGCAGCCCGATTCGTAACCACTTCGCTACCAATTACCTAGAAGATCTCAAAACAGTCCGGTTCTTCAGATTTGCATGGCAGTAGAGACAGCCAGGTAAGAAAGGCTCCGTGGGGGAGGGATTGAAAACCGACAGAAGTTGCCCTCAAGGAACAACACCCAGAACTCTGGATCTACCATAAGGTCCAGGATGTCAGTTTCCTGCACTCGCAAGTGAAAAAAATCAGGATATAAAGGAAAATACTGTGAGTTAGGAATCTCTGGAAAAGGGACTCCCTCTGCCTCCACCCTGCCCAGGTGGAGTTCAAAGGACAGGGCTACAGGCAGAGTAGCACAGGGAACTTGAGCTAAAAGCAGTGCAGTGACATTTGCAAAAGGAGGTCAGGGGATTCTATACATTTTTCTTCCTATTCCCTGTCGCACCTTCTTTAACCTAGCTGGATGCCTTCAGGCAGGTTGGTGCGCACCACCCAAACAAACAAACAAAAAAGTCCAGCGCTGACCCAACAGTTTTTCCACAGTACAGAGAGAAAGAGCTTGGCGGCTACCTATGATGTCAGCCTCAGGGTCGCAGCCCTAAAATTAACTTGTGCAAGACTCTTTACTATCTAGCAAGAAAAAACCAGGCCCATCACGCCTAACAGACAAACCATAGAACAATCTGTAAAACCCCAACATAAAAGGACTCAGCTATCTCGAGAATTATGTTGTGAACACACAGATATCTAACAGACCTTCAGAGACAAAAGTAGTGGACAATCTTTCTCCCATTAAAATCTCCCACTATAATTGTAGATTTATCTATTTCTATCTTCAATTCTAGTAAGGTTTGCTTCATATATCTTGGTGCTTTTTCATGGGGAGCATAGATATTTTTTATGGTTATTTCATCTTGCTCAATTGACCCTTTGATCATGAGATCGTGTCCTTCTTTATCTCTTATGCTGGTTTTTTGTCTTAAAGTTTACTATACATAGAAAACCCCAAAGAATCAGTAAAAAAGCTACTAGACATCATTGGAAGATTGAGCAAAGTGGCAGGGTATAAGATCAACATACAAAAATCAGTTGCATTCCTCTATAGTAACAATGACAATGCTGAAAAAGACACTAGGAAAGAAATACCATTTACAATAGCTGCCCAAAGGATGAAATATTTAGGAATAAACATAACCAGAGAAATAAAGGACCTATACAAAGAGAATTACAAAACACTACTACAAGAAACCAAAAGAGACTTACGAAAGTGGAAGAACATACCATGTTCCTGGATAGGAAGACTCGACATCGTGAAAATGTTAATACTACCCAAAGTAATATAGACATATAATGCAATCCCAATCCAGATTCCAGTGACATTCTTCAGAGATGGAAAAGACAATTATAAATTTTAAATGGAAAGGAAGGAGACCCAGGATAAGCAAAGCACTGCTCAAGAAGAAGAACAAGGTTGGAATCCTCTCACTCCCCGATTTCAAAATCTACTACACGGCTACAGTGGTCAAAACAGCCTAGTACTTGTACAATAAAAGATACATTGCTCATTGGAACAAAATCGAGAATCCAGAAATTAACCTATCCACATAAAGCCAACTGATTTTCGACAAAGTGCCTAGGTACATTACATGGGGAGGAGATAATCTCTTTAACAGATGGTGCTGGCAGAACTGGAAAGTGATATGTAAAAGACTGAAACAAGACCTTTGTTTACACCCTATACAAAAACCAACTCAGCATGGATTAAAGACCTAAATGTGAATCTCAAAATTATGAAAGGCATTGATAAAAAAATAGGGACAAATGTGAGGGCTCTAATACACAAACAAAAGTAGACAACATAGATGAGTGGGACATACTAACAATTAAAAACGTATGTGCATCAAAAGACTTCACCAAAAGAGTAAAAAGGGAACCCACCGAATGAGAAAAAAAATATTTTCCAATGACACATCAGACAAGGGATTCACTTCTAAAATATATAGGAAACTACAACACCTCTACAAGAAAAAAAACAAATAACCTAATTTAAAAATGGGCACAGGACATGAACAGACACTTTACCAAGGAAGAGATCTGGGTAGCCAACAAACATATGAAGACATGTTCATGATCACTAGTCATTAGAGAGATGCAAATCAAAACAACAACGAGATATCATCTCACTCTAGCAAGAACAGCAAAGATAAAAAAAGTGGAGGACAGTAGGTGCTGGCGAGGATGTGGAGAGACTGGGACGCTCCTGCATTGCTGGTGGGATTGCAAGATGGTCCAACCTCTCTCAAAAGCAATATTGTGCTTCCTCAGAAGGTCGGAAATAGAAATACCTATGATCCAGCAATTCCTCTACTTGGTATTTACCCACAAGAAATACGAGCCATAACATGAGTAGATATATGCACACCAATATTCATAGCAGCGCTATATACAATAGCAAAAAGATGGAGACAGCCTAAGTGCCCATCATTTGAAGAACAGATAAACAAACTTTGGTACATACACACAATGAAATACTATGCTACCTTGAAGAAAAACAAGGAAGCTGCCAGCCACCAAATAACATAGATGAACCTTGAGGACATTATGCTGAGTGAAATTTGTTAGTCACAAAAGGAGAAATACTGCATAGGACCATTATCATAAAAGAGTAAGAAAAAGAACCCACACTAAAAGGAGGAAAAATTATATGTATATTTTCTGATCACCAAGATGTATGGGATGAGTGGAGGGGAGGGTGGGGAAGATAGAGCACAGGGTAAAGAACAGACACAGGATAGCTTGGGTCTGGAGGGGGCATGGATGGGACAATACACAAGAAGGGGAAGGGGAATGGAGGAACAAGGCTGATAGGAGAACAGTTAGGCAGGTTCGCATGGACTAAGTGGGACAGAGGTAAATGATTATGTACACACAGCCTTGGAACAACAGGGCTCCAGTATACAGGGATTGAGGCATGGTTTGAAGGGGTAAAAGAGGGGACTAGTGTAAAGATGCTTGGCTATCTTTTGAATCTTGGTTTCCCTTGCCTACAATTGTAAAATAGACATTTGAGGTGGGGAGAAAGGAATAGCCAAAATCATCACTACAGAAAGCTTGTAAGTCCGTCTTAAGCCTATAACTGATTGTTGTTGTTGTTGTTGTTGTTGTTAGGTGCCATTGAGTCAGTACCAACTCATAGTGACCCTATGCACAGCAGAATGAAACACTGCCAGATTCTGGGCCAACCTCACTATTATTACCATGCTTAAGTCCATCGATGCTGTCACTTGTTCAGTCCATCTTGTTGGGGGTCTTCCTCGTTTTCTCTGACCCTCCACCTTACTAAATATGATGTCCTTCTCCAG
>NW_006408539.1:28001549-28002813 GCF_000296735.1 Chrysochloris asiatica
AGGATGAGTGTAAAGCTGATGTTCTCCCAAGTAAACCTCACAATAAACACTTACATATATATACATATATAAACAGTCCTAAGATTTCTTTTCTTGTTGTGTCTTCCCAGGGATCACGTAGTATTAAAGTCCATGAAATAAGATCAACAGCCCATCCCCAGAAAGACATAAATAGTGGAAAGATTTTAGGGTCATGTTTGAAATATATTTCATCACCACTTATCTTCTGACCAGAACCCCCAAGGAACTGACCCAATCTTTAGTCTTTCCTGGAGTCTCTGACCAATGGACATAAAAATATAAGGTGCTTCAAAAAGTTGGTGGACAAATGGAATGAAGAGACAATGAGATTTTTCTATTAATGTTTCAAAGCCCCCTGGTCATCATGTTGTCAGCACTACTTGGCTAAAGGCCAATAAGATCTTATTGACTTATTACAAAGACCTTCTAACAGACATCAACAAGCTGACTCAGTTTCTGCAAGACAGACATGTAACCACTGAAAACCTCTGGAACCAGCGATCCAGCATTCCATGGAAGTGTTCCTTCAAGCCCTCTATCATTTTCATTTCCCCTATTTCAGCCTCACCTGTAGTATTCGGAAATTTACAGCTCCAATGTGGTGTGAGTGTGTTTGCATAAAAAGGAGAGAGAAAGACAATGGAGGAAATTTGGGGTTGTTTGCCAAGCTCATTTTCTGTCTGTATCCAGAAATGGATATTGTGCAAGTCTGATATAAAGAGAAATGAGTCCCGTCACTTCTAGGTCAGTAGTTTGAGAGCAGCTCAGTATTAACTCTAAGTATGAAATATGTGCTGTTTATGTTGGTTCCAGAATGAAAATAGAACACTTGTCCAATTCAGGAGTGAGAGCTATCTACATCCTCCACCTCATCAGCCCTCTACTCTTGACACACAAGACTGAATACAGTTTAATGCAGCAAGGTGCCTTAATATAGCACCATACTCAGGAAATAGGTAAATACTCTCTAAGTATTCTATAGTCAAATTTCATTCCAAATACAAATTAAGTAAGCAGGTTCCATTTTTGTAATTTCAATAGTAGAATTATGAGCCCATGCCATAGTACAACTATTCAGGCTTTAAAACTATGCCACTAAGAAGGGAAAATGGGGAACACAACCTAAACTCCAAAATCTTTTTTTTTTTTTTTTTTCTTTCATTGTCTTTAATTATGTTCTACTGTGCCATAATATCTTGGCTTACTTTGTTGTTGTTAAGTGCCGTTGAGTCAGTTCCGACCC
>NW_006408539.1:28004293-28005600 GCF_000296735.1 Chrysochloris asiatica
ATAGGAAAATGAAATGTACGAAGCATGAATCTGGAAAAATTGGAAGTTATCAAAAATGAAATGGAGCGCATAAACATCAATATCTTAAGCATTAGTGAGCTGAAATAGACGGCTATTTGCCATTTTGAATCTGACAACCACATGGTTTACTATGCCTGGAATGACAAATTAAAGAGGAATGGTGTTGCATTCATTGTTCAAAAGAACATATCCAGATCCGTCATGAGGTACAACACTGTCTGTGATAGAATAATGTCCATGCGCCTACAGGGAGAACCAGTTAATACTACTGTTATTCAAATTTATGCACCAACCACTAAAGCCAGTGAGGATGAAATAGAAGAATTATACCAAATTTTGCAGTCTGAAATCAATCAAACATGCAATCAAGATGTATTGATAATTACTGGTGATTGGAATGTAAAGGTTGGAAGCAATGAGGAAGGATGCGTAGTTGGAAAATATGGCCTTGGTGATAGAAATGATGCTGGAGAATGCATGACAGAATTCTGCAAAAGCAGTGATTTGTTCATTTCAAATACCTTCTTTAGACAGCATAAAAGATGACTATACACATGGACCTCACCAGATAGAATACATAGAAATCAAATTGACTACATCTGTGCAAAGAGAAGATAGAAAAGCTCCACATCATCAGTCAAAACAAGGCCAGCGGACTTCCGGTTTTGCTGCTGTAGAGTGGAGTCAGGTAGGACAGGATCCACTGAGGAGGGGCTGAAAACCCAGAGACACTGCTCTCACGCAACAGCACCAGGGCTCTAGATCTACCATAAGGGTCAGGGTGTCAGTTTCTCACAACCGCCAGTGGAAAAATCAAGGTATACAGGAAAATGTTGTGATTTAAAAATCGGCCCAGACAAGGCCCTCTGTAGCCATTCCCCCTGGGCAGAGGTCAGAGGGCGGGGCTACGGCCTGACCTGCACAGGGAACCAGCGCTAAAAGCAGCATAGTGACATTTGCAAAAGGAAGTGTGGGGGAATTCTACACATTTTTTTCCCTTCTCTTCCCTGTCACACCTGTTTTGCCCAGCCCAGACACCTTTAGGAGGGTAGGCGCACACTCCAAAAAAAGTCCAGTATTGAGACCACAGATTTCTCACAGCACAGAAAGAAAGAGCCCCATCGGTCCAAGGACAAATTCTTTGGCTGCTACTTTTGACTTCTGCCTGAGGGTTCCAGCCCTAAAGTTATAGTGTGCAGGACCCTTTACTCCTGCCTATCCAGTTGGTAGCGTAGTGGTTACAAATCAGGCTGCGAACCTCAGGGTCAGCAGTTCGAAACTACCAG
>NW_006408539.1:28011400-28038113 GCF_000296735.1 Chrysochloris asiatica
ATTCTAACTCACAGTGACCCTATGCTTCCAAGCAGCAGCTGGTGCGTTTGAACTGCCAATCTTGTGGTTAGCAGTCGAGTCCTGGTCCTACAGCACCAAAATAAAGCTATTTTGTTGTTAAGTGCCATCAAGTCGGATCTGATCCATAGAAACCCTCTCTATAGGGTTTCTGAGGAGCTGCTGGTGAGCTTGAACCACTGACCTTGCAGTTCAAACAACTTTGCAGTCCAGCACAACCCACAGTGACACACCAGGACTCCAAAAAGAGCTGTAGAAGAGAAAAATGAAGGAGGAAAAATTTTTAAAAAACAAAAAACTAGACAATACCAGGGAGAGTGAAGATGAAAAAAAAAAAAAGAAAGAAAGAAAGAAACTAGAAATTAGTAGTAGTTGTTGTTGTTGTTATGTGTCATGGAGTCAGTTCTGACCCATAGCAACCCTGTACAGGGTTTCCGAGGCTACTAGAGCACCTTAAGAGAGTAGTAGTAGTAGTTGAAATTAAAAAAAGGAAGAAAAATAAAAGGAGAGGCAAAAAAGATAAAAATGAAAGGTAGGGAGAAAGAGGAAGAAGAAGAAGAAATAAAAAGAAGAAAAAAGCAACAAAGGAGAATATTAAAACCAAAACAAACCCAGTGAAGGAGCTAGACCTAGAGAAGACAACGCTAGGCAGCTCGTGTTAGTGAAGGAGCTCACTCACAGGGTGGTTGGGGAAGGCATGAGACCATAGTGTTACTAGCCATACATGTATTCCCTGCAGGCCTAGGGGAGTCCTGGTGTGGTGCTGTAGGTTAAGCACTGGACCACAAGGTCGGTTTGAACTGAAAAGTCAGCTGTTCAAACTCATGAACTGTTCCTCGGAAACCCTATAAAGAGTCACTATGAGTCGGAACCAACTTGAGGCACTTAACAACAACAACATAGACTTAGGCTTTGTCTCTCTGTGCCAAAGAGTCACTAGGGGACGGGCCAGTTCGTGGTTGATCAGGCATCTCTGCAGGTTGTTGTCTATGTGGAGCGGATTCCTCTCGAGATAGGCACCAAGGCAGCCACCTCACTCTGGCGGGACCGCTGCACTGGGGTTGGAGAAGGATGGAGGCTGGCCACAAACATCAGGTCACCAGGGAAGCTTGGGGAACAAGAAAGCACATCTTTCCCTTTGTCAATTCCTGAGGTGAATTTGCACTGCCAAGCCACTGTCTCTGAACATACCTGCAAAAGTTCAAAATGGCTGCAAGACCCTTCACCGGTTTGTCTTCCTCCTTCACGCTGGCTCAGCCTCTCCTCCTACAAAGTGTACCATGCACTTCTCCAACCTTTCTTCTAAATCTCAGGGTTCCAGAAATACCATCTCTGTGTGTTGTGTTTAACTTTGAACTTTGAAAAAATATGTTCAAAAGGCTGTTTTTGAAAAACATTTTTTTGGTGTATATGATGAGATGCATCAAATGTAAAGTTAATAATCTATGTAAAATTTTGAAGAAATCCCTACATTTCCAAGTATTATTACTGTTCTGGAAAATACTGTTGACCAAAGTTCTTCCTACAGCTGTAACCTGTGGTAATAATTCATCAGATTTACTTGTGCTTGGTCAGTTCATAATTAATGTAATTGTCTAATTATCTGCTCTGGTGAAGTGGTAAAGTCACAATATTGTGTACTCACCTTTGGGAAATGTGCCCTATTTTTAGCATATTCTCCCCCTTTTGTTCTGTAGAAATTGGATCAAATTGATTCTGAAACATCATTCATTCTTGCCCCTTATTATTTTTTTTAAGGTCCTAGAGAGATCCTATATATTATATTCATGTATTCTTCTCATAAAATGAATGACCTGGCAGCATTGGAATGTGGCTATTTTAGGACCACAGGAGAAAACACTATGAATTACTTTATAGTTTCATTATAACCTAGTTAAGCATTGGGAGTACCCTGCATAGCACAATGATTAGCCCCCCTGGCTGCTAATTAGAAGGTTGGAAGTTCAAGTCTACCCAAAGGCTCCTTGAAAGAAAGAACTTTTGATTTCTACCAAAAAGAAAGAAAGAAAGTCTTTGAAAAATCCCATGAAGCACAGACCTAATGTGAAAAACATGGGTCACCATGAGCTGGAATCAATTTAGCAACAACCTGTGTGATTTTTTTTAGCTTAGAATTAAGGCTCAATTACAACAGACTCTTCATAAACAGGTCGCTGAACACGTCATCATTTAGAAAAAAAAAAAAAAAAAAAAAATCTTGCCCAAACAGCAATAACATGAAGCAAACTGAAAGCTCCTCTGTACCTTGATTTTCACTCCATTTTAGTAATGGATATGATGAATAAGAGGAACTTCAGAAAATTATGGCTCTTCGATTTTTGATTTGTGACAAATGATGGTACTTTCAAAATGACCATATCATTCATACCTCATCAAATGTATATCATTTCATAAATACTTAAAGGCCAGCCACAAATGTAAGGCATTTGCACATTGCTTTAAAGAAAAAAAGCCATAGATGGTTACATATACTTCAATTGTTTTAAAGTTGTTGCTCGAATGAAAATTAAACTTTATTTGCTAATATGTGGTGGTGGCTGTGTGCTGTGGATTAGGTTCCAGATTCATGATGACCCTGTGTAAGGTTTCCGAGGCTGTAAACCTTTACAGGAACAGAAAGTCTCATCTTTGTCCTGTGGAACCACTGGTATATTCATATCATGAAATTAGCAGCCCAGTTCTTAACCACTATGCTACCAGAGTCCCCATATATACTAAGCTGTTCTTGTTAAGTGCCATTGAGTCTGTTCCAATTTACAGCGACCCTGTACAAGGTATCCAAGGAAAGGCTGGTGAGTTTGCACTGCCAACCTTGTGGTTTGAACTATATATATAAATATAATTGTTATTAAGTGCCATTGAGTCCGTTCTTTCCAACTAATAGTGACCCTGTATAGGGTTTGTGACACTGTGGGCTAATGCATCAGACTGCAAAGTTGTTTGAACTGCAAGGTTGGTGGTTCAGGCTCACCAGCTGTTCCTTGGAAACCCTATACAGGGTTGCTATGGATCAGAATGGACTCGACAGCACTTAACAATAACAACATAGGGTTTCTGAGGTTATAAATTCTTATGTTAGCAGAATGCTTCATCTTTCTCTCCTGGTACAGCTGGAAGGTTTGGACTCTTGACCTTATGGTGAGCTGTCCAATGCTTATCCTACAACACCATAAGTGTTCCCATATTTATAATGAAGACTTAATCTTTATATATGCATATATGTATAGTGGTGGTGTGGTGCTGCCGGTTAATGCGCTGGAATGCAAAATTGGTTTGAACCGTAAGGTCAGTGGTTCAAGCTCACCAGCCGCTCCTTGGAAACCCTGCACAGGATTACTATAAGTCAGAACAGACTTGAAAGCATTTGACTACAATAATGTGGTGGTGGTGGTTGTGCTGTTGAGTCATTTTAAACTCATAGCTACCCTGTGGCATAGGGTTTCCAAGGCTGTAAAACTTTACAGGAATAGAAAGCCTCATCTTTCTTCCATGAACCTACTGGTGGATTTGAATTTCTGACTTTGTGGTTAGCAGCCCAAGTTAACTAATCCACTACACTACCAGAACTCTTTATATATGTGGATGTTGTTGTTAAGTGTTGTTAAGTCGGTTCTGATCCATAGCAATATAAAACTTTTGTTAATCCTATTTTTCATAATGAAATGCATTAAGTAAGACAAATCTGTTTGCCAGAGATGTGAGATGGGTTTTGTTTGTTTGTTTATTTACTATAGATGGAAATCTCAAAAGTGATTTAAAAAACTACAAAAATTGTTGCCAAACACAAATCCATAGAACAGCAATGCAGCCTCTGCCCAATTTCAGTTTATTATCTGTCATTAATTATTTTGGTTTTTAAGTGCTGTTGAGTCAGTTCTGACTCATAGCAACCCTTCCTGTATAGCTGGTAGGTTTGAACTGTTGACCCTGTGGTTAGTAGTCCAATACTTATCCTACAGCTCCATACTAGGAGTCTTATTATTAGTTAGAACCATTGAGTCTCAGAGTCCAAAAATCTATTGCCACTGAATCTAATGTGACTCAAAGGTATCCTCTATAGAGTTTCAGAGACTAAATCTTTACAAGAGCAGAAGGCTCCTCTTGTTTCCCTGGAGCAACGTGTGGGTTTTAACCACAGGCTTTGTACTTAGCAGCCCAATGTTCTATCATTCTGCACATACACTGGTATTTGTAATAAATGGAAGGTGAAAGGAACTATCCTACTGCCTGAGGCTGAAAATAGAAACTTGAAAATATTTTGCTAGGCATATGACTGAAAGAAACCAAACATCAGTGAATTGCACTTGAGAAAAAATTGTGGATTCTGAAGAATTCTGTTTAGAACGCTCTTACTCATACTCTTCACTATAATTTCTGTCTCACAACTATTTACTGAGGCATCTCGTGAGGTTCCTTTAATCTGGCTCTTTATTTCTGCCTCCAACAGAGTTTAAAAGAAAATATTGGCTCTGCAAGTTTTCATAGATTTGATTTACATTTAAAGTTTCATATAGTCTTTATGCATTTCTAGTTTTTCTTCCAAAAGTGAGACAAGGGTGAGCTTCTTTTCAAAGTTGTTTACAGTTGAATAAAATGCATTTATTGTGGGAGAAGAAACTTTTTTTTTAATGTTTTATTGTGAATTATATGATAGTTTACATGAGAGAACCTCAGTTCCATATTCATTCCATCGTATATCATTACATTGCCATGGTTCCAATCCCCTCCATGCCTCGTCTTCCGACCAAAGGGCATATCCTAGAAGCCCGTGCTCTACCCTCCCCCCTCCCCCTGAGAAAGAACTTTTTTCCAAAATAACAACAAATGACTTACTAGCATCTGATGTGATCAGCAGTGAACCACAAAGTCAATTTGAATTGCAAGGTTAGAGGTTCAAATTCACCAGCCACTCCACAGAAATCTACTCAAAGATACTTAACATAAACAATTGATTTAAATAAAGGAGTTTTGTTTGCTTAGTGACTTATGTGTTAGACTGCTAACCACAGGGCAGCAGTTGAAATCAACCAGCCACTTAAAGTGTAAAAAATAAGACTTTCTGCTCTGGTAAAGATTTACAAAAATGAGGCTTTCTGCTGCCATGTAGATTAAAGCCTCGGAAAGCCTATACAGGATCACTGTAAGTCAGAACCAACTTGTTAGCACACAACCACCTGAATCAAATCACAAGTTAATCAGGTGGTTTATATATTATGTTCGTATGCACAGTTCACATCTCCAAAGTTCCTTAATATCCATGGCAACTATCATAGCCTAACAGTGTGTTTTCCCTAACCACTTCCTTGTTGGTTGTTTTAGATTAAGAAGAATTCCCTAAGCTTATTGTTAATATTTTGTGCTAGCAAACTACTGATCTAAGAAAAGAATTTTGCCAGCCACTGTGTTTGAGATTAACTCCTGAAAAATTAATTTGCTAAGGACAAACATGAAAACCAAGTGACTGCAATAAATATAACACAATCAAATATATGAAAGTCATAGACTCATTAAAAAGGTCAAGTTTAGAATCATCAACTGTGAATCTGACAAAAAGAAAAAAGCATTGATTTCTTTATAGTTTTCTGAACAATTAAATATGTAGAAACTTATATTAGATGTGCAAACCAATTGGTGCTGATTCATTGCAGCCATTCAATATATTTATAAAAATAATATACTTATATAGACTCCTTGATCCCACAATGGTGTTAATTATTTTTTTATTATTTGTTTAGTCATTGATGTCTAAATTTTCCAGAAGAAAAAATGACATGATTCAAGTAAACTTGTTGAACGTATGCTGAGTGAAGACGAAACTTGATGGTTTATGTCTCTACATCGTCCAAGCTCAGATGGAATTAGTGTATTTAAAGGTAACAGTGGTGACAACACTGGCCCCATTCTTGTTTTTGAAAAATACTTTAGTACAAGGATAGTGAAAAAGTCAGAGGTGTGTCATGCAATTTGGCAGAAAAGAAAAATATTACTTTTCATTTTTATGTAAGAAAGATGAGTTGTTTCACTTTTAGCCCATGTTAGGGCCACATCAGGAGGCTGTTAAAGTGTTCGGCCCCTCCTCCCACCACTGAGGATTCCGTTTTAGTAGATCCATGGTCAGAGCCCCTGGGCAGTCCAATGAGTAGGTGCGAGGCTGCTAACTAAAAGCAGATCCTTGAAAATACCAGCTGTTCCAAGGGAGAAAGACCTTTTGATCTTCTGAGAAGAGGACAGATAAGGTAAGTCTGTAGGCCAGTTCTACACTGTCACAAAGTGTCACTGAGTCAGAATCAAACTGATGGCCAGAGAAAGTCAGAGGAAGGCCTGGGTTCATATTTCTGACAAGTCTGAGCAGGTGCTCAGCTGCAGTGTGGGGCAGGGTCACTTGCAAAACACTGACTTAAATATGGAAGCCCTAGTGACAAAGTGGTTAAGCACATATCTGCCAACCAAAAGGTCCGTGATTCAAATCTGCCAGCCACTCCACAGGGCGGAGATGTGGCCATCCACTTCCATAGATTGACAGCCTGGAAACTCTACAGAGCAGTTTCAGTCACCATGAGTCAGAATCCACTCAGCGGCAGTGGTTTTCATTTGATCTTAAATATAGATCAGCTCCTGCCTTCTACAACTAATATATTGAAGGACCATCTACTTCTCATCAGGCCTCTTTCTATTCACTGCTGGGGTATTTCCTGAGGTAGCTCATCTTCTAATGACTCATCCTTTTTCATATTAACCTAAAATCTCTCTCTGTAATTTATCTCATTTTACTGTTCTATTACTGAGGTTTCAATTATCACACCTTGGTGGATTATTCTCAAATCTCTCTAGAGCTCTCTTTTTTAAAACTTCCATCACATCTTCCAAATTGATTTGCCTGGTAATAGGATATTGATACTTTGTTGCTATAATTCTGCAGTCTTGATTTGGTTCTCTCCCACAAATCTAAATCATAAATCTATCTATCTATCTATCTATCTATCTATCTATCTATCTATCTATCTATCTATCTATCTATCTATTGTCCCGGTGTGGAGCCATGGGCTAATGTCGGGGACTCGCCTCGACATAGGGGTTCGGTTCACGAGGAGGGGATACCTGACGGCGATTGCAATATATCAAGAATACACAGAAAGAGACAAAGAGAGAGACAATGAGGCACCTCAAAGCCAGGGTGGATACATCACTGGTGGGCAGGCCTGGGACTACAGGCATCATGGCCTCTGCAGGCAGCAACTCACTGCCATGCCATCTTTACAACATGCCTTCCAACCCGTAATGCACTGCAATCTTTACTCCATGCCTTCCAACCAGTAATGCACACCTGGGGAGGCTCGGGCCTCTGTTTTATTTAGGGGAGGAGCTTCACACCAACCTGGGAGGGACTTAGGCAAGGTACAGCTAACATCAGTACTTTTCCAGACATTCAGGTAACTTTACATCGTACTTCGCTGATTCAAATCCCAGGCCAGTAACTTGGATTCTCAGGCCCAATTAACATATCTATAGCCCCTGAGGTCAGTTGGGGGAAGGTGAGAGTAATGACAAAAGCTTGGGCGGAGTCCTGCTGCTTCAGCTTCCTGAGCCAGGTTTTCAGGAGGACTTGAGATGCCCAGGTAAATGGGCTGCACCTGGAAAAGGATTAGGGAGGATGGGTTCTTTGTCTGTAGAACAAAGAACCGAGAAGTAGCTAAGATGTTTTTAGTTAATCCTTTTGGAAAAAGCTTTTAGTCTTAGGCTTTAGGAAAATATCACATTTATCTGTGGATTACCAAAGGCTCTGTGTATTAATTTAATATATATAACTGAATATTAATATGAAAGCAATTTGCCATTAACTGCCAGTGGCCTCATTTGTTACACTCAGCCCTAGAGGGCCTCGAACCTCTGACCAGTCTTACATGGTCTGCAACAGGCTAATATGTCAGACTTCAAAGTCGTTTGAACTGTAAGGTCAGTGGTTCAAGCTCACCAGCTGCTCCTTGGAAACCCTATACAGGGTCACTATGGGTCTGAATTGACTCAACAGTACTTAACAACAACAAGAAAATTTCTATCTGTTATCTTAGTATAGTACTTGCAGTCCTGGTGTGGTGTTGTTTGAGAAACACTGTATTGATAACTTCGTGGTGATTCAAACCTACTAGTTGCTGCTTGGAAACCCAAACAAGGTCACTATGAGTTGAAACGACTCCATGACACTTAACAACAACAATGAGTAAGAATTGACTCGACAGCACTTTAAAACAATAAAACAAAATATAGTATTTGATACCAAGTACTTCTACCTTCTGTGATTCCAATAAGGAAAACTGACATTTTTTTATTTAAGATCTATGTTTGGTAACTAAATTCTGTTTTTATTTATTAAAATGTTTCTTATAGATTTCAGGTGTTCCTAAATAAAATGAACTGGATATTCAAATAGAAAGAGCCTGTTGATTTTTTAATTAGATAGTGTTTAAGCTGTTTAAACTGCAAGGTTAGTGGTTCAAGCTCACAAGCTGCTCCTCAGAAACCCTATGCAGGGTCACTATGGGTCAAACTGACTCGATGGCACTTCACAACAAGAGATTTAGATTTTCCATCTCAATGTGTTAGTTTAAACTTCCAAGTAAATACTGTTTTGTTGTGGTGGTTGTTAGGTGCTGTGGAAGTGACCCCAGTTATAACAGAATGAAACCTTCCCTGACAATAGCAGCTATATATAGAGTTGTGGTAGTGTAATGGTTACAAGTCAGGCTGCTAACCTCACAGTCAGCAGTTTGAAATTACCAGCTGTTCAGTGGGAGAAGGATGAGGCTTTCTGCTCCCATAAGGATTTACAGCCTCGGAAACCCTGTGCAGGGTTGCAATGAGCCAGAACAGACTCGGTGGCACATAACCACCACCATATTATGCCATCATTTTATTTTAGAAAGAACAACACAGACGTCTTCTTCCTCCCACTGTTTCTCTGTGTCATCCTTGTACAAGTATGGGTCCTGTACCAGGACGAAGAAGTCAAGAATCCTATGGGTACACTAACGAGAAATGAGCACAAGCATGACGTGTCTTCAAGAACAAAGAACCTTGCTCCTCAGAGCAATAGTCTCCCCATCTCATCCCTCTTCTTCCTTTTACCTTATGGTCTCATCTTTATCTTCCTTTTTTACTTCTTCAATTGGAAAAACAACCAAGACCCCTTTTCAATGCTCAGATCAAAGCAGAGATTTTGATAAGGTCAATATTAGTGTGTGCCAGGGAGAACAGAGCAGCCATACATTATATAGTCGTTGAATAGCATTACTATGAGAGTCCATTGTTCTGAAGGATAAAGCTAGCCTCAGTTATGGGTGAGCATTTGGCCTCACATTTTCTGTCGCAATCAGGGAGACATTATTATGTGTCTCTCCTCCCTCCCCACCTCCTTTTTTCTTTTTAAGAAAAACTCTAAAAGGAGTAGTACTTAGAAGCTGATAGAGAAGTCTTCATCAGAGAAGAACTGATAAGGGGTTTTAGCCTAATCTGCAATTTACAGCTCCTTTCAGATGTCTGTCTTGACCCCAGAGCTCACAGCAAGCAGAAAGCATAATCCTTTTCTTCAGCTCTTCCAAGGGCCTTGTTAAAGTGTCTGGCTGTGATAATCTGACTAGAATAAGAACTTTCTGCAGCTCTTCACAATCATTGGAGGTTTCTTACAGCACACAGGGCTTTGCCCATTTAAATAACAATTTTTTCAAGCTCTCCTCTTAACATCAATAATTCAGCTCTCCTCCATAGTCCTGGATTTGGCCTTTTTTTTTGTCCTGATGTGGAGGTATGACTCGTTTTTTTATTGCTTTGTGATACTCCTCTGAAATTGGTGGTTGATTTTTTTTTTTTTCTTTTTTGACTCAAATGTTTAGCAACTGGTGAAGTCAAAATAATCTAGAAACAGTTTGCAAATTCAAATTTATGTGCATTCAAAAAAGAAAAGGAAAAACACACACATTTACTTACTTTAAGATTTACAGTGACAATCTGTACACTTTCTTGCTCAATATCTAGTGAGCAATTACTCCAAGCACAGCTCTTCTGTAAACATTTTAAATGCCTCATCCATTTAAATCATCAAATCAAGCCCAAATGACAAATTCTGTTGTAAGACTATAATGTCAAATTTCATACCTTTTACTCAATACTAGTTAATAGAAAAAAAAATGTTTTTATAGATCATACATGACAGTGTCTCAATTAAAACCTCTCCTTTCATGTAATATAGAAAGTTGAGTCAATGCATTTAAAGATAATTTAGAGATGATTGCATAAATCCATAATTTAAAATATTTCTCTAATTACTCTTTAAGTAGTAATCAATATATACTGATTTGATGAATCTTAATACCATAATTGTATGATGCCACCCCAAATCATAGGTACATGCAGTCCCTGGGTTATCAATGAGATTTCTTGCAAAATTTGTCTTTTAAAAGATTTTGTAGGTATGTAGGATCAGATTCATATTCATATTGTTCTTATTTATCTTTACTTCAGTACAGGAAAAGCCTCAGAACTTTTTAATGATTTAAAATTTGCATGTGAAGCAAGACAAGGTGATTGTGATGAAGAATTTGTGTCCAGTAGGCTTTTGTTCAATGGTAACAACCTGAGAGCAGATTTTCATAGCACTGAAGGTATGAGTTGTCAAGAAGTCAGACTTTCTTAACTCAGGGTATGTCTATATTGAAATATCTGAGAGTCAGTGAAACTGGGAAGTATGAGGGGATGGAAAAATATTCATGGAAAAATTTCATTTCATTTTTCTATGAAGCCAGATATCAATCATGGGTGGCGATCTATTTATTTAATGAGTAGAAGCTGTCAGTCAGGAATTCCACCGGTTTTCACCACTGCACCTCTCAGGGTGACGGATGTCTATAACTCCACCTTCTCTCTACTTTTGAGTTGCTGTGGAGTGAACTTTGACAAGCTAGTTATCTGTTTGTACCACCCAGTCACTAATCTCTCTAACTACAGGAAGGTCTCAGAGACATTGTATGTTTGCTTCCAGACCGCGGTGATAAAGCCAACGTTACAATAAAGAGAGTCACATGGATTTTGTTGCTATTGTTTCCCAGAGTGTCTACAAGTGATATTGACAATAGACTGTAGTCTATGAAGTGTGCAACAGCAGGATGACAAAGTCTAAGATACTGACTACAATGTAACACAGACACATAAAGTGAGCATGTGCTAATGGAAAAATGGTGCTTATAGAATTGCATGACACAGTCTTGTCACAAACCATCGATTTCTAAAACATGCACTATCTGTGAAAGACAATAAAGCAAGGCACAAGAAACAGAGGTACGCCTCTTCGGTGGTTGAACTGTAAGCTTTTCTGGCTCAGGCCAAACCCTCTATTTGTACAATAAATTCTCAAAAGTGAATGTGAAGACTGAGCACATGCGAATTATTTTGTTAAAGTGCAGATGCTGATTCTGAGAGTCTTCATTGCTTCCGGGCTTCAGGAACTCCCCCATCTACAGACTTGACTTTGAGTAGCAAGGCACCGATCACCTTCTCCAAATCTACTCAAGGACATGTGCTCCCTACTGCATTACTCTCATTAGCATAGAAACCTGCTGGCATTTCTCCTAGTTAAAAACCTCAGACCTTAAAATAAATTCTGCTCTTTGGATTCCCATTTCCTCCTCCAGGCTTATCATTCTTTCCTCTGCAGAAAAAGTCTCTTAGCAGTTTTCTAAATTCTCTCCGATTGTCTTTTGTCTCCATCATTTTACCATAATTACTCTCAGCAAGTGCATCGATGATGAGTTCTGTCCTACTATCCATTCTCAGTTATTTGTTCTATCAGTAGCATTTTTATGGTAATTATTAAACCATTTCTGACAAGTTGATTCTGAGTTTTTGTGACACTATAGGAGTCCTGGCATGGCACTGAAGGGTAAGCGCTGGGCCACAAGGTGTATTTCAACCACAAGGTCAGCAGTTCATACCAGCTGCTCCTCAGAAACCCTATTCAGAGTTTCTATAAATCAGAACAGACTTGACACACTTGACAACAACAACAATGGCATAAGGCAGAGTGGGACCACTCTATAAGGTTTGCAAGGCTGCTGTATTCTTTATGGAAACAGATCGGCACATCTTTCTCCTGTGGAATGGCTGGTGAGTTAGAACTGCCAGTCCTTTGGTTAGCAGCTGAGCACTTAATCACTGCACCACCAGGGCTCCTGTAGTCATTATCACTTCTCATCTAAACAATTTCTGAATAGACTCTGAGGACTGCATTGTTCTAGCTTCCTTTCTAGTGTCCTGGGTGATTTTCTAGCTGGTTCCTACTGTCTCCTGATGTTGTTACACCTGAGGGTTCAACCTTGGACCTTCTCTCTCTCCCATAATTCTCACTCTCAAGAGATTCCAGGTAGTTCCATGGTTTGAAATGTCATCTGCTTACTAATGAGTCTCTAGCTTCTATCTCTAGCCTGGTCATGTTTCCTCATCTCCATCCAAGTGTGCATATCCACCTGCCTATTTGGTATCTGCATTCAGATATCTGTTATTGTTGTTGTTAAGTGCCTCTGAGTCAATTCCGACTCATAACAATCCTGTATAAGGTTTCTGAGGAGTGGCTTGTGAGTTTCAACTGCCATCCTTGTGGTTCAAACTGACCATGCATTCTAGTGCTTATCCTACAGTGTTAACCAGGACTCCATTTAAAACAGAATGAATCCTAAATTAGGTTTCTGATACAGTTTACTCCAAATTTGCTTCTCATCTCAGTAAAGGTAGACTACATTTGGCTCAGTTAAAAAAAAAAAAAAAAAAAAAAAAGCAAGCTCAACTAGAAAAAGAAAGCAGAGGAAAAAAAGAGTAATAAGATACAATTTTATGAACTTGACCTACACCTATGGATGAAGTAGCTCAAAAGAGGGAACAAATCTTTACAGTGAGGATCACCCCCACCCCCTCCAGACACAGAGTAGACAGGGGTGGGAAACTTGGACATTGGCTACCCAAAATGGTGGGGCTACAAATGCAAGAAATGATTGGCTTACAAGCTTTCAAGAGAGAGCCTAGTTCCAGAGGTCATGGAGGAAGTTAGAATCTCCACTGAGTAGTATCCAATCTGTCTAGGCAGGGCTGATTAAATGAAATGCAGATAGGTCTCTTGTGATACAATAGTGAATAATTGTTATCAGGACTGATTGTGAGGGTTGGAAATATAAAGGTAAATGTTTTGTAGCCAAAGGAGGGGAGTGATTGACTTTGCAGTCTAGGAGCAGAGGTCCCTGGGACCATCAAGGGAGAAGAACGGAGAGTGGGACCCTAACCTGAGAAGCAGTGATGCCTTAGATGGAGGCACAGATGATGACATGGAGAGATGGAGCAGCTGGGGACTTTAGATCCAGAGAGGGAGAGGGGCTGTGTGCTGACAACCTGGAGGCAGGCTTGTAGGGTGTACCCTTTGGTTGATTGATGATGCCTACAGGGGATTATAACCATGGCAATGAAACAATATATGATAGGATGAATGTAAAGCTAATGTTCTCCCATGTAAACTATCACAATAAAACATTAAAAAATGTTATTTAACACAATAAAACATTTTTTTTTAAAAAAAGGCAAAAAATAACTTAAGTGTTGTCTTTGATTCTTTTTCTATTGACTCACATCTCATCTGTTCATTGGTATGACTCTCCTATACTCCCTAAGCTACCTTCTGCAATCTCACTAAGAGTCCTGCTGTGGTATTGTAGGATAAACATTGGACAGCTAACAATAAGGTCAACAGTTCAAACCTTCCAGCTAGTCTGGTCTCATAAGAATTTGCAGCCTCACAAACCCCATATAGAATCACCATGAGTCCAAATTGACTTGATGTCAGGGTTTTTTAGTTAAGACCTCCTTGCAGTTCAGATTCTATTTTAACATACTCCCCAATAGAGCACATGTAAGGTTTGTGTGCAAGATGTGCTTGGGGATTAGGGGACAAAGTAACAAAGGGACTCAGGAAAGTTTACTCAGTGGAAGAGCAGAAAAGCCAGAAAAAGTGCTTTGCTGGGACAATCCCGAAGCTTTAAATTCAATATCAAGAAAGGGGAAAGAGTTCCAGGGGTGTACCAGTGGACACATCGAACAGAGCAAAAAGGAACATGGAGATTTCTAAATCAACCTGTACTTTACCTCTGACCAGCAGTCTTGATGGAGGTCAGAAGGCGAGGCCACAGTCAGTGGCTAGGGAGCAAAAACCACACAGCAACATGTAGAAAAAGAGGTGCGATTTTTTTTTTTCTTATTTTGCATTTTTTTCCTTCAAGTCCTGTATTCTGCTCTGTCATACCCTTTCTGCCCAGCCTGGGTGCTTCACCTTGGTGAGAGTGTACCCCCAAAAGGATCCAGCATTGCACACACAGGACATAATTTTCCCACAGCGCAAAGCTACAAGTCCCAGCTGCAAGTCTAGAGGCTAATCCTCCATCAGGTTCTTATGACATCTGAGTGCAGGATTTAGCCCAGAAGTTGGCTCTCCTACTTGGGAGGGAGCTTTTATTCCTAAAGGGAGAAGGACACTGTCAATACGTTGAGACCTAACCAGATATCAGAGAGAAAAGTGTGAACAATCTTTCTTCCACTCATTTCTCATTCTCTGTCTGTACACATCCAGGGCAGTGACTAGAATGGGTGCCTACACAAGACTGGGGATTAGGTTTGAAATTGGCTCTCCTACTTGGGCAGGAGCTTTCATTCCTAAAAGGAGAAGGATGCTATGGATACGGAGAGACCTAACCAGGTATCAGAGAGAAAACTGTGAACAATCTTTCTTCCACTCATTTCTCATTCTCTGTCTGTGCATGTCCACAGCAGTAACTAGAGTGGGTGTCTGCATGAGACTGGGATTTAGCCCAGAAGTTGACTCTCCTACTTGGGCAGGAACTTTTATTCCTGCCTTATGTAACAAGGAACAGAAGGTCTGGCCATACAGCCAAGTTGTATTTGCACCCTGTAAAACCCCAAGATAAAAGGCAAGAGCCAACACCAACTACTATGTACAAGTTCAGTGTGTAAACCCAACACCTGTTAAGAAAACACTAAAGAGAGAAGGTCACTATGGATGTGGAGAGACCTAACCAATCATCAGAGAGAAAAGTGTGAACAATCTTTCTTCCACTCATTTCTCATGCTCTGTGCATTTCCATGGTGGTGACTAGAGGGGGTACCTGTGTGAGTGGACACTCCCACCCACCCCTGAAGGTTTCTGATGTGCATACATACTGATCTACTCAGCAAAGACTACTGGACTAATTTGCTATGAGATTTGTTGTTGTTGTTGCTTTTCTTTCTTTCTTTTAGTTTTTGTTTTTACTTTTGTTTCTGGTTTTTGCCTTTTTCATTCTACTGTTTTCCTTGGGGTGGGAGATTTCTCTTCCTACATTTCCCAATAAAAGACAGAAATCATAGCCATATAGCCAAGCTAAAAGCATATCACACTATCTGAGCAGAAACTAATATCAGGTTCTACACATTACATAGATAGCCGCACTTGTTAAGATTACCAACACTAGCTAAGATTACTTGCAGTTGAGTAATGAGAGACGTGAAAAGGGAAGACTGTATCGAGAACACATCTAGAAGGAAGCAGTCAGTAAGCTTAATAATAAAGCAATATGCATTAATTTGATCTTTGAAAACACATCTAACCATTGAAAATGTCTGAGAAACAACAAAAGATCTTGGCACATGTCCAGAAACAGAAAGGAGTAACTGATAAAATGAATTGGAGGTAGGCACACACTTCCCATTAGAAGAAGAGCAGGCTTTGGATCTGCCTGAGAAGGAATTCAGCAAAATGGTATGGAGACACATCCAAATATTTCACATAGGGGTGGAGGACAATAAGGAAGAAGTCAGAAAACTGTGGCAGGATAAATCAAATAAGATAGAAATAACATTGGAAATAATTCAAAATCTTCAAAAAGAGGTCCAAACGATTAATAATAAAATATCAGAAATGGACAATACACTGAAAGGACAAAGGAGTTTAACTGAAGAGACAGAAGTCAGAACCAGTGAGCTAGAAAACAATTCTCTCAGTACTTCTAAGATAGAAAAACAAGCAGAAAAAAAGTATAAAAAATATGAAGAGAGTCTAAGATTCATGTTGGGCAACAAGAAGAGGAATAACATAAAAATTATTAGCATTTTGAAACAGGAAGAATCACACAAGTCCACAGAGAAGATAGTTGAGGAGCTGCAAAAAGGAAATTTCCCTAACATTTTGAAGAATGAAAAAATAAGCATTCAAAAAACTGAACAAAGCCCAGAAAGGATAAACTCCAAAAGAAAATCACCAAGACATAAAGCTCTCTAAAAGCAAAGATAAGGAGAGAATCCTAAAAGCAGCCAGTGGAAAGAAAAGTGTTGCTTACAAAGGCAAGCAAATCAGATTAAGTTCTGATATCTCAGCAGAAACCATATAGGCAAGAAGGTAATGGGGAGACATATATAAAACCCTAAAAGAAAAAAAAAATTTCCAACCAAGAATCATCTACCTAGCAAAGCTGTCAATAAAATATGATGGTGTAATCAAAACATTCCAGGATAATCAGAAGCTAAGAGACTTTGTCAAAGCCAACCCAGCCTTCAAAACATCATAAAGAGAGTTCTGTGGACTGAAAACCATAAAGAACATCCAACAACCAGAGAGTGACACATGTGTTAACACCACCTGGAACCAGTTGACAGATAGAAAAGTCCAGAATAGAACAAAATTACAACAACAAATTCAGAGAACCTAGGAGGTCACTCAAAGAGCAAAATAATGGCAATGTTAAAGAAGGGAAACATATAGCAACAGAGATCCTTGTGGTGAGGAGATAGAGTACAGGATAAAATAAACTGTCTCATATGGAGGAAAAAGGTAGTAAATCATAGAGTAATCTCAAAGAAAATTATTACTTCACAGCATTCCAAGAATAACATGGAAACATTAAAACTAAGAATAAACTGACAAGAAAGAACGTTAAAAACATGAACTCAGCACAGGAAGGCATGCAGAAGAAAGGAACCAGCAGCATCACAAAAAAAACCCAAAACAAAATAATGACAGCAATTAAGTCATACCTATCGATAATTACACTGAATGCCAATGGATTAAAGACACCAGTTAAGAGACAGAGAGCTACAGAATGGAAAAGAAAACAGGACCCTTCAATATGCTGCTTGCAAAAGACACAGACAAAAGCAAGTTAAAAGTCAAATGATGGGGAAAAAAAAAAAAATACCACACTAATTACAATAAAAAAACAAGCAGGAGTAGCAATACTAATCTCTGATAAAATAAACTTTAAGACAAAAACCAGAATAAGAGATAAAGACGGACACTAGTTCAGGAGTAAAGGGTCAATTGAGCAAGATGACATAACCATAATAAATATCTACACTCCTAATGAAAGAGCCCCAAGTTATATAAAACAAAACCTACTAGAAGTGAAGAAAGAAATAGACAAATCTACAATAATAGTGGGCGATTTTAATATACCACTTTCGAAAAAAGGATAGAACCAGAAAGAAACTTGACAAAGATACAGAGGAACTAAACAACACAATCAACCAACATGATCTCATAGATGTGTACAGAGCATTCAATCCAACAATAGCACAATACACATTCTTTTAAAGTGCACATGGAACATTCTCCAGAATAGACCATGTGTTCAGCCACAAAACAAACCTCCAGAAATTTACAAACATAAAAATACTACAAAGCATCTTCTCAGACCACAATGCTATCAAATTAGTTATCAACAATAGAAGACCAGGGAAATAAAGTCAAATATATGCAAACTGAATAACACCCTGCTGAAAAGTGACTGGGTAGTAGAAGAAATAAAATGTGGATTCACAAAGTTCCTAGAAACAAATGAGAATGAAAACACAACATACCAAAATCTTTGGGACACAGAAAAAGCAGTGCTAAGAGGACAATTTATTTCATAAATGCACAATTCCAAAAAGAAGAAAGAACCAAAATTAACATATTAACACAGCATCTCCAACAGTTAGAAACAGACCAACAAAGCGAGCCTACAACCACCAGAAGAAAAGAAATAATAAAGATTAGAGCAGAAATAAATGAGATAGAAAACAGAAACACTATTGAAAGAATCAACAGGACAAGATGCTGATTCTTTGAAAGGATTAACAAAATTGACAAACCATTGGCAAATTTAACCAAAAAAAGAGGGAGAAGACACAAATAACACACATAAGAAACCACATGGGTGATGTCACCATGGAACCAAAGGAAATAAAAAGAATAATAACAGAATACTATGAAGAGTTATACTCCAACCTATTTGAAAACTTAGAAGAGATGGATAATTTAAAAAAAAAACAAAAAAACAACCTACCTAAACTTACGCAAAGTGAAGTAGAAAACTTGAACAGAACCAAAACAAAAGAAGAAATCAGTCAAGTCATAAAAAAAACAAAAAAAAACTCCCAACCAAAAGAAGTCCAGGCCCAGATGGCTTTACTGGTGAGTTTCACCAAACATTCAAGCAAGAGCTGTCACCAATTCTACTCAAATTATTCTGGAATGTACAAGAAGATGGAATACTTCCTAATACATTCTATTAAGTAAACACAATCCTCATACCAAAACCAGGGAAGGGCATCACTAAGAAAGAAAATTATAGACCAATATCCCTTATAAGCATAGAATTCTCAACAAAATCTTAGCTGACAGAATTCAACAATACATCAAAAAAATAATACATCATGACCAAGTGGGATTCATATCAGGGAATCAAGGGTAGTTCAATATTAGAAAAACAGTCAATGTAATCTGCCATGTTGTTGTCAAGTGCCATCGAATCGATTCCTATGCATAGCGACCCTGTATAGGGTTTCCAAGGAGCAGCTGGTGAGCTTGAACCGCCAACCTTGCAGTTCAAACAGCTTTGCAGTCTGGTGCATTAACCCACAACACCACACCGGGCTCCTATTAACTTAAAAAAAAAAGGAAAAGAACCACATGATCATATCAATTGATGCAAAAAAAGCATTTAACAAATTCCAACATCCATTCCTGATTTAAAAAACACTCGACAAAGCAGGAATTGAAGGAAAATTCCTCAACATTATTAACAGCACATATACAAAACCAACTGGTAGAGTAGTGGTTACAAAATGGGCTGCTAACCTCAGAGTCAGCAGTTCAAAACTACCAGATGTTCTGTGGGAGAAAGATGAGGCTTTCTGTTCCTGTAAAGATTTACATCCTCAGAAACCCTGTGCAGGGTCTCTATGAGTCGGAACTGATTTCACGGCACAACAACAACAATACAAAAAAACCAGCAGCCACCATCACTCTTAATGGAGATAAATTGAAAGCCTTCCCTTTGCAAATAGGAGCCAGACAAGGATGGCCTTTGTCACCACTACTATTCAATATTGTGTTGGAAGTATTAGCCAGAGATATAAGGCAAGAGCAAAAGAACCAATAGATCTGTTTTAAAAGAGGTGCAGCCAGAGTGCTCCTTGGAGGCCAGGATGGCTAGACTTCGTCTCTCATACTTTGGACATGTTGTCAGGAGGGAACATTCGCTGGAGAAGGATGTCATGCTGGGTAAGGTGGAGGGTCAGAGAAAAAGAGGAAGACCCCCAACGAGATGGATAGGCCAGGTGGCATTATTGATGGCCTCAAGTGTGGCAGCGGTAGTGAGGTTGGCCCAGTATTGAACATTGTTTCGTTCTGCTGTGCATGGAGTCACTATGCGTTGGTTCCGACTCGATGGCACCTGACAACAACAACAACATAAGGCAAGATAGGGAAATTAAAGGAATTCAAATTGGGAAAAAAATAAGTAAACCTCTTTTTGTTTGCAGATGATATGATCTTATACACAGAAAACCCCAAAGATGCAGCAAAAAAACTACTGGACCTCATTGGAAGATTCAGCAAAGTAGTAGGGTAAAAGATCAATGTGCAAAAATCACTTGGATTCCTCTATGCTAATAATGACAATGCTGAAAAGGAAGTTAGGAAACCAGTACCATTTATAATTGTTATTGTTGTTATGTGCCGTTGAATCGGTTCCGACCCATAGCAACCCTGTACAGGGTTTCCAAGGCTGTAAATCTTTACGGGAGCAGAAAGCCTCATCTTTCTCCCACGGAGAGGCTGGTAGTTTCGAACTGCTGGCCTTAAGGTACACAGCCCGATTCGTAACCACTACGCTACTAGCCTCCCAAAAAATGGGATATTTAGGAATAAGCATAACCAGAGAAACAAAGGACCTATACAAAGAAAACTACAAAACACTACTACAAGAAACCAATTGAGACACACAAAAATGGAAGAATATACCATGCTCTTGGATAAGAAGATTTAGCATTGTGAAATTTCAATACTACCCAAAGCAGTCAACACATACAATGCAATCCCAATCTAGATTCCAACAACATTCTTCAAAGAGATGGGAAAAAAATTACAAACTTTATATGGAAAGGAAAGAGATCCAGAATAAGCAAAGAACCGCTTAAAAAGAAGAACAAAGTTGGAATTCTCTCAATCTTTGATTTCAAAATTTACTACATGGCTACGGTGGTCAAAACAGCATGGTATTGGTACAATGAAAGACACATAGACCGATGGAACAGAAACAAGAATCCATAAATTTACCCATCCACATACACCCAACTGATCTTTCAAAAAGGGCCTAAGGGATGCATTCGGCGCAGAGTCGCGGGGGTCTCCTGCTTCAACAGTGCTTGAATGGAACCCAGCGCTCGCCAGCCTCTCTCAACTGGCTGCTCTCCATCACCCTCCACCACCTCCAGCCAGCCTCGCCCTTGGATGCCTTAAGGTCCCCGTGGCTGTTCCAGCACAGCACCGCAGCGCCTCTCCTCCACCGCCACCATGACGACTGCGTCCCCCTCGCAGGTGCGCCAGAACTACAATCAGGACTCGGAGGCTGCCATCAACCGCCAGATCAACCTGGAACTCTTAGCCTCTTACGTCTACCTGTCCATGTCATACTACTTCGACTGAGACAATGTGGCTTTGAAGAATTTTGCCAAATATTTTCTGCACCAATCTCATGAGGAGCGAGAACTTGCTGAGAAACTGATGAAGCTGCAGAACCAACGAGGTGGTCGAATCTTCCTGCAGGATGTCAAGAAGCCAGACAGGGATGACTGGGAGAGCGGGCTGCACTTGGAAAAAAACATGAATCAGTCACTACTGGAACTACACAAACTGGCCTCTGACAAGAACGACCCCCACTTGTGGGACTTCATTGAAATGCATTACCTGGATGAGCAGGTGAAATCCATCAAAGAATTGGGCGACTATGTAACCAACTTGCACAAGATGGGGGCCCAGGATTCTGGCCTGGCAGAGTATCTCTTTGACAAGCACACCCTGGGAAACATCAATGGAGAGAGCTGAGCTTTAGCCTGACTTCTCCATGGCCACAGGCATGACTTCCTGGGCCACCAAGGCAGCCACATGCGTGTTTGGTTTACCTTTACCTTTGCTACAAAATGTACCAAACCATCCTACTTGAATTCTTTCGTTTGTACCATTTCTTCAGATAAAGTCATTTGATACCCAGCTGTTGTCTCGAGATCTTAGGGTGGGCCAGAAAGCTTTCTAGGCCATCTTAGTCCAGTTCTTTAAGTTCCAGAGTTTCTGTTTCAACCACACTTAATAAAATGAAGCTTCTATAAGGAAAAAAAAAAGGGGGGGGGGCCTAAGGCCATTGTATGGGGAAGAGTTAGTCTCTTCAACAGATGGTGTTGGCAGAACTGAAAATCAATATACAAAAGACTGAAAAAAGACCTTTACCTCATTAGCCATTAGGGAGATGTAAATCAAAACAACAACGAGTTATCATCTCACACCAGAAATAACAGCAAAGTTCAAAAAGACAGAGGACAATAAATGCTGGCGAGGATGTGGAGAGACTGGAAACCTCCTACATTGCTGGTGGGACTGCAAAATGGTCCAGCTACTCAGGAAAACAGTATGGTGCTTCCTCAGGAAGCTGGAAATAAAAATACCTTATGAACCAGCAGTTCTTCTACTTGGTATATATCCACAAGAAATACGAGTCATAACATGAGTATTTATATGCACACTAATGTTCACAGCAGCAATATTCACAATAGCACAAAGATGGAGACAGCCCAAATGCCAATGAATGCAAGAATGGATAAACAAACTGTGGTATGTACACAGAATGGAATATTATGCTACCTTGAAGAATAACAAGGAAGCTGTAAATCACCACATAACATGGACGAACCTTGAGGACATTATGCTGAGTGAAATTAGTCAGTCAAGTCACTAAAAGAGATATATTGCAAAAGACCATTACTGTAAAAGCTTAAGAAAAGATACCCACACTAAAAGGAAGGAAAAGGAAAAATTATTTGTTGGTTACCGGGAGGTTGGGGATGGGGGGAGGGAGGGCCAGTAGAACACAGGGTAGGGGATAGACACTGTTGCGGACCGTGTAAGACTGGCCAGAGGTTCAAGGCCCTATAGGCCCGAGTGTAACAAATGCGGCCTCTGGCAGTTAATGGCAAATTGCTTTCATCTTAATATTCAGTTATATATATTAAATTAATACACGGAGCCTTTGATAATCCACAGATAAATGTGATATTTTCCTAAAGCCTAAGACTAAAGGTTGTAAGGTCAAGCCTTTCTCCAAAGGATTAACTAAAAACATCTTAGCTACTTCACAGTTCTTTGATCTATAGACAAAAAACCCATCCTCCCTAATCCTTTTCCAGGTGCAGCCCATTCACCTGGGCATCTGGAGTCCTCCTGCAGACCTGGCTCAAGAAGCTGAAGCAGCAGGACTCCGCCCAAGCTTTTATCCTTATCTTTCACTTTCCCCCACCTGAGCTCAGGGGCTATAGATATGTTAATTTGGCCTGAGAATCCAAGTTGCTAGCCTGGGATTTGAACCAGCGAAGTATGATGTAAAGTTACCTGAATGTCTGGAAAAGTACTGATGTTAGCTGTATCCTGTTTTGGTCCCTCCCAGCTTGATGTGAAGCTCCTCCCCTGAATAAAGCAGAGCCCCGGGCCTCCCCATGTGTGCATTACTGGTTGGAAGGCATGCAGTAAAGATGGCAGGGCAGTGAGTTGTTGCCTGCAGAGGCCACGATGCCTGTTCTCCCAAGCCTGCCCACCAGTGATGCATCCACCCTGGCTTTGGGGTGCCTCATTGTCTCCCTTCTTCTGTTTGTCTGTGTATTCTTTCGCTATCCCTATCGCCGCTGGATCTCCCCTCCTCGTGAACCAAACACTCATGAACAACACAACTATGTTGAGGTCAGACCCCGACAAGACACATCATAATTTGGGCAATGGGGTGGGCAATACACAAGAGGGGAGAAGTGGACAGACGACCAAGGTAAGTAGGAGAACACTTAGTCAGGCTCACATGGGCCAAATAGGACAGAGGTAAATAGTGATGTGTGCCTAACCTTGGAACAAAAGGGCTCTGTGATACAGGAATTGAGGCATAGTCTGAATGAGTGAAAGAGGGAAAATAATGTTAAGATGCTTGACTATCTTATGAGTTTTTGTTTCCCTTTCCTACTATTGTAAAATAGTTACTTGGGAGGGATAGAAAAGAATATCCAGAAACATAATTATAGAAAGTCTGTAAGCCTACCTTCAGTCTATAACTGATTGGAATACTAAAGGGGCTAAAACTTGCCCAGTGAAAGAGACTTCTTGCAAAGCCTTTGTAGGGTATAAGACATAATGTGGAATCCTGATCCCCATCCAGAACCTTCTGAGATGGGAAATTCCCACTTGGAAAGACTAGTAGCTACCTAGCTTGGAGCAGCTCAAGGAACAGAAGATACTTCTTGAAAGAAAGACCAGCAGTAATAGTGATACAAGCTCAACCTTGGAACAACAGGGCTCTGTGATGCAGGGATCAAGGAAGAGTCTGAAGAAAGAAAATAATGCTAAGATGCTTGACTGTCTTATGAATCTTGGTTTCCTTAGCCTACTATTGTAAAATAGATACTTGAATGGAATAGAAAGGAATGTCAGGAAACATGATTACAGAAAGCTTGTAAGCCCATCTTGAGTCCATAACTGATTGGAATACCTAAAAGGGGTTCTAGAACTTGCCAGTGAAATAGGCCTCCTGCATAGCCTTTGCAGTGTCTAGGACCTCAGGTGGAACTTTCTGAGGTGGAACATTCCCACTAGAAAGGACAATCAGACCAGCCTGGAAAAGCTAGAGGAACAAAAGATACAAAAGAAAGATCAGCAGGAAACAACCGAAACAAACATGGCAGGAGGGTTGGCTACTACAAGTATAAGCAAGTTGTTCGCTGGAAAGCCATCAAGGCAAGCAATCAAGGTCCTTCAGGATAAAACCCCTGCTGAGACATAAAATAGCAAAGGGAACACATGAGCAGGCATGTAAGTTTGCTGACGACCACATTGGTCTATTGGTGAGTGGAAAAGGGGGAAAGATAGCAATGAAGAAACTGACTGAGTTAAACCACATTCCATAGACTCCCATTGACCTGGAGATGAGAGAGAGAAGAGGAAGGGCTGGTTGGTCCAAAGTGTAGTGAGACCTTGGGACACCTGAGCCCATGGACAAGGACATAGCCACAGAGGGCTAGAGCTGAGAGTGAAGCATCCAGCTGATATAAAGTGAGAGAGACGTACAAGAACATCCAAACTTGCAGATAGTACCCATTTGACCTAGCCTCGATGGCTGTAAATCTTAATGGGAGCAGAAAGCCTCATCTTTCTCCCATGGAACAGCTGGTAGTTTTGAACTGCAGACCTTGAGGTTCACAGCCCGATTTGTAACCACTACGCTACCAGAGATCCTTGTACGTAGTAGCTCAAAATACCTACAGAGAGGAAAGGAGTCTTCACATCAAGTATCAATGCTATCCCCTCTGTATAAAGGATAGATAGGGACGGGCAACTTAGACATTGGCTACCTAAAATGAGGGGGCGATAAAATCACAAAGTGACTAGCTTACAAGTTTTCAAAAGGGAGTTTAGTTTAAGAGTCTATGAGGAAAGACAGAGTTCCCACTGAACAGTTTTCATCTTGTCTAGACGGGTCTGGTGAAAAGAGATGGGAATAAGATTCTTATGATTCAATAGTGAGTAATTGTTATCCTGACTAATTGTGAATGTCACAGTTGTAAAGGTAGAAGTTTTGTAATAAAACTGTAGTTAATCTGGGATGCCCTCACGTACAAGGAACAAAGAGTCCTGCGTTCTGGGCCTGCCAGCTTTCTTTACTCCTTCTGGACCCAAGGCCTCCTCCACAAACATGCTTCTCCAGATCCTCAGTCAGGCCAAGAAGCACCCAAGCTTGATGCCTCTCTTTGTATTTATTGGAGCTGGAGGTATGAGAGCAGCACTGTATGTCATGTGTCTGGCATTGTTTAACCCAGATGTTAATTGGACAGAAAGAATAACCCAGAACCATGGAACAAACTGGGCCCCAATGAGCAATACAAGTTCTGCTCAGTGAATGTGGAATACAGCAAATTGAAGAAAGAAGGCCCTGACTTCTAAATGAAATGTTTTCCCTTAAAGCTGCTTAGAATGAACGTCTTCCAGAAGCCATCCGCACAATTCCCCACTTAACTAGGATATCTTTCTTCCCTAAATGCACGGAATCATGTTGATGTATCGTGTTGGGATTTACACTGAATAATAAATATCTGAAACTTGAAAAAAAAAATGTAGTTAATCTTACAATGCAGAAAAAAAAATAGTTAATCTTACAGTCCAGAAACAGAGGACCTTAGGACTATCAAGGGAGAAGACCACAAGTGAAATGAGGGATCCCTATCCAGGGAAGTAGCTCTGGTAGTGTAGTGGTTACAAATTGGCTGCTAATCTCACAGTCAGCATTTTGAAACTACAAGCTGTTCTGCGGGAAAAAGATGAGGCTTTCTGCTCCCATAAATATTTACAGCCTCTGAAACCCTGTACAGGGTTGCTATGAGTCGGAATCAACTACATGGCACATAACAACAACAACATTCATGGAAGCAGCAACACAGGAGATGAAGCCAGAGATGGGGACATGAAGAGAGGGAGCAGCTGAGGACTCTAGACTCATGGAAAGAGAGGGACTGAGTGCTGGCAGCCAGGAAGCAGGCTTGAAGAATGTGCCCTTTGGTGGTTCAAATTATTAAATAAGCCCTAGTGTTTAAAAAAATAAATAAAAATTAAAGAGCTAAAATGCATAGAGAGAAATAATGGTAACTGATGGTGCATGGAGGGGATTATAATCATTGCAATGAAATAAAATATATGATTTGTTGAATGTAAAACTGATGCTCTGTAAACTATCACTCAATTCACAATAAAAACTTTAAAAAATGAATTATTAAAAACCTTTCCTACTTGTGAAAAAAATAATAATAAAAGAGAAATTCCTCAACATTAAGGGCATATATGCAAAACCCTGCACTGTGGGTTAATGAGCTGGACTGCAAGGTGAGTTTGAACTGCAAGCTTGGCAGTTTATATTCACCAGCTGCTCCTCGGAAACCCTATACAGGGTTGCTAAGAGTCAGAACTGACTCAACAGTACTTAAAGACAACATATAAGGAGAACAAACAAGATGGTGGACCGGGTGGACGTATAGCAGAGAG
>NW_006408539.1:28041424-28046112 GCF_000296735.1 Chrysochloris asiatica
ATTCAGATGGCAATTTTGGAACCCTGAATAAAAACCTTAAATTAAAAAAAAAAAAAAAAAGACAACATATAAAACCTAGGGTAAGTGCTGGACTACAAGGTCAGTTTGAACTACAAGGTCGCAAATTCAAATTCAACAGCCACTCCTCAGAATCTCTTTACAGGGTTTCTATGAGTCAAATCCAACTCAATGGCACTTAACAAGAACAATACAAAACCAACAACCAACATCTCCCTCAATGTATAAAAACTGAAAACATTCCCCTTGTGGACCTGAACCAGAGAAGGATTCCCTTTATCACCACTCCTTTTCAAAACTGTGTTGAAAGTCTTAGCCATAGCTATAAGAAAAGAAAGGGAAATTAAAGATATCCAAATACCCTTGGAAACCCTGTACAGGGTCGCTATGGGTCAGAACAGACTCGACGGCACTTAACAACAACAACAACAACAACAAATTGGCAAAGCAGAAGTAAAATTCTATTTTCAGATGACATGATCCTATACATACAAAATCCCAAAGAGCAGCAAGTAAATTATTGAAAGAGTCAGCAAACTGGCAAGGTACAAGATCAACATACAAATATCCGTTGTATTCCTTTACACTAATAAAGAAATCTCTGAAAAGGAAATCAGGAAAATCATTTGCATTAGACACCCAAAAGATCGTTGTTAAGAGCTCTGTCGATTTGGCAGCTGAACAGGAACAATATGGAAGCAAGCTGTCACATAGTTAGAAATGTGCAATATAATTTCCATTATCTTTATCCCAGCAATCTCGTTCCTTCTGTAACATTAGAATAACTCAGTATTACTTCAAAAAGTAGAAAAAAATTATTCTAACCTTTATTACACCCCTAATTTCCCTACAAATATTCCTCATTTTCCACATTTCTAAAACCATAAAAACCCAGCAAGTTACAAGTAATAGTAATCAGCACTCAAGGAGATGCTTTCCTCAGAGGTAACACCCTGTATGAAAATATAGAAAAGCTATGAACCCAGAGATCAGCACCAAACAAACCCATAGCCCTCAAGTAGATTTCAATCCACAGGAACCCTGTATAAGCTTTCTGAGTCGATAAATCTTTACAGGAGCAGAAAGTCTCATCTTTCTCCCGAATAGTGACTGATGGGTTTGAACTGCCAACCTAGCTTATCCAACAGTGTCAATAGCACTCCCTCAGAGGCCAGTAGCTGTGGGGATTCCATTTTTGGAATGAGAAGATTCCACTTGTATATGCTATCACCATACTTATTAAATTCTTGCCTTTTTAGTAGAGCTTATTTTCCTTTCAGCTGTAAAACTAGGAATTTCACTGTAGCAAATCATGACTCAATATGAAGATAATGCTACAAAATCATAGAAACCTTTTTAAAACAGAAATTATCAAAATATGAAGCTACTACTTCCAAAAGTGATATTTCCATCTTTCTAACCTTTGTCCAAAGAATTCTGCCATCTTCTATTGATATCATATCAAAAGGTCAGTTTGGGTAGCCTTGAGTACTCAAATTGTGTTACTTTCTAATCTTCTTTGAGTTTGTGGAATAAAAGGAAGTCTTAAGGGGCAAAGCCAGGGCTATAGGGCAGTTGCAGTTAGGTTTCCCAGTGAAATTCTCATAGGACAGGCCTTGCTATCCTCAAAGAATGATAAGCATGTAAATTGTTGTGATGGAAAATAATTCCTTGGTGCAACTTTTCTGGCCTTTTTCTCACCAATGTAGTTTTCAATTTTCTTAAAAGTTCTTCCTAATAAGCCCCGGTGATGGTCCTGTGTTCTTCATTTGAAACTCCACAATACAGTCACCAGAATCTTCTTTGTCTTGAATTTAACTGGTTCAGCAGCTCTCCTTTGCCACTGCGTTGATTGAATATTTTATGTTTTTGGTTTTATGAATGCATCCTAACAAGACTGTTGTTGTTGTTGTTGTGATGTGCCGTGGAGTCGGTTCTGACTCATAGTGACCCTGTACAGGATTTCCGAGGTTGTAAGTCTTTACGGGAGCAGAAAGCCTCATCTTTCTCCCTCGGAACAGGTGGTAGTTTCTAACTGCTGACCTTGTGGTTCACAGCCTGATTAGTAGCCACTACACTACTGGAGCTCCTTATTAGCTGCCTAAAATAACCATAATATTTCTTACTTAATAATCAGTATTTCTTACCTAATAATCAACACATACAAAGTAAAAAGAAGGAAATGAACATACAACTTAAGTACTCTTTTCATTTGTATATACCTTATTTTGATAGCATTATATTATTAGAACATTATATTACTTGAACTCGTAGTTCATGAAATTGTGACCATAGATCACAAGAATGATCTTGTAGCTAATGTGGATAATTAATATTTATTCCATTCATTTTATAATTTATTGATATTTGTTCAAGAAGTATGGATGTAACAAAGGTCAAACTTTTAAGGATATCATTGTCTAAGGGATAATATTCAAATTAATAAATTCAGTATAATAGTTCAATAACAGAGGAACAGGCATGATATACTAGACATACAATGAGGGTTTAGGGAATGCCTTATTCTGGAGCTTGTGGCCGAGGTTGACTGTGAAGAGTAAATATAAATGGGTTTCGTCTGGTTAAGCAAAGGAAGGTATTCCATTTGTAAGAAACAACATGTGGAAAAATAAAATCAAAATAAACAAAGAGTATAGTTGAACTCCTACTCTCAGAAGACAGGCAATGGACAGAGTGACAAGAGATTATGCTAAACTCTCAGTGTGGTGGGCATCATCTTAGAAGGCCAGTATCTCCTTCGTCATTGTTTTCAAATCTAGGAGCTCCCTTCTATCCAATGAAATATAGCAAGTGGGATGGGATGTCACGTCTGAGATTAGGATACAATGAAAGTCTACCTTGTTTCTTGCTTGCCCTTCCTTGATCTCTCTTTCAGAGGCCTCCTTCTGGAAAACCAAGCTGTCATTTGGCTAGTAAGTCTATGGAAAGAAACATGCAGCAAGACCTTCCTTAACCCATGTGAGTTATGACAATCAAACCTCATGATGACTACAGGCCAGTGAACAATTGGACTCCAGTTGAGGAGAGTCTGAGCCATGCCTGGACTCTTATCACAGAAATTGAGGACAAGTGTGGATGTTGTTTTCATCTGCTGCAATGTGGTGTTTGTTACACAGCAATAGTTGCCTATTACAAAGAGTAATAGTCAATTTGATAAAAAGCCCATATAGATCACAGTAAGGACACAATTGTTGTTATTAGATGTCATCAAGTCGGTACTAACTTATAGCGAACTTATGCACAGCAGAACAAAATACTGTCTGATCCTGGGCCAACCTCACTATTGTTGCCACTCTTGAGTCCACTGATGCTACAGCTTGGCCAATCCATCTCACTGGGAGTTTCCTCTTTTACTCTGACCCTCCACTTTATCAAACATAATATCCTTCTCCAGCGACTGGTCCCTGCTGAAAATATGTTTGAAATATGAGAGACGAAGTTTGGCCATTCTGGCCTCCAGGGAGCACTCTGGCTGCACTTCTTCCAACACAGATCTGTTAGTTCTTTTGGCAGCCCATGGCACTTTCAATTTTCTCCTCCAACACCATAACTCAAAAGCATCAGTTCTTCTATGGTCTCTCTTATTCACTGTCCAGCTTTCACATGTATATGAGGTTATTGAAAATACCATGCCTTGGGTCAGGCATCTTTGCTCTTCAACACTTTCAAAAGGTTTTGTGCAGTAGATTTGCCAATTGGAAAACATTTGATTTCTTGACTGCTGCTTCCATGAGTGTTGATAGTTGATCTAAGAAGAATAAAGTCCTTGACAACTTCAATCTTTTCTGCATTGATAAGAATGTTGTTTATTGGTCCAGTGGTGAGGATTTTTGTTTTCTTTACATTGAGATACAATCCATACAGAAGACCGTGCTCTTTGAAAGAAGAAAAAGGTCAAAATGGATGTCAGAAGAGACACTGAAACCTGCTCTCCAGCGTAGAAATGCTAAAGCAAATGGAAGAAATGAAGAGGTACAAGAACTGAACAGAAAATTTCAAAGAACAGCTCAAGAAGATAAAGCCAAATATTACAACAAAATGTGCAAAGGTCTGAAGTAAAAAAACAAAACAAAAAGGAATCAGCGTTTCTCAAGCTGGGGGAATTTCAAGCCTAGACGTTCATTATTGGAAGATTCTCTGGGCAAATTATTGAATGATGCATAAAGCATTCAAAACAATATGGAAGGAATACACAGAGTCACTGTACCTAAAGGAAATGGTTGGTATTCAACCATTTCAAGAGGTAGCATATGATCAAGAACCAATGATAGTGAAGGAGGAAGTCCCAAGATGCATTGAAGGAATTGGCAAAGAACAAGGCACCAGGAATTGATGGAATAAAAATGGAAATCTTTCAAGAAAGTGAGGTGGCACAGGAGGTACTCACTCATCTCTGCCAAGAAATTTGGAAGACAACTATCTGGCCAACTGATTAGAAGTGATTCGTATTTGTGTCCATTCCAAAGAGAGGTGAACCATGGGATGCGGAAATCATCAGACAATCTCTTTGATATCCCATGTGATTTAAAGTTTTGAAAGAGGAAATACAGAAAGGGCTTTCTGTTCCTACAATGATTTACAGCCTTGGAACACAGTGTCTCTGTGAGTTGGAACTTACACGACAGTACTTAACAAGAACAGCGACTTGA